>NC_057797.1:349491832-349582209 GCF_018294505.1 Triticum aestivum | reverse complement strand
ACATATTTACCATTCAATACACCACTATGGATCCGCTCCCGTCTCCCTACGAGAAGGCCATCCATAGCACTCACACTTATCTTGCGAGTTTTAGAGTATCCACTTCCACTTGTCTATGAACTGTTATAGGCAACCCAGAAGTCCTTTACCGTGGACGCGGCTATTCGAATAGTTTTATACCCTGCAGGGGTGTACTTCGTCACACATGTTTCCACCACTTAGCGTCTGCACACGACATGTGCTCGGCAGACCTCAAGCGAAAGCCGACGTGGGTGTAGACCACGACCTGACTAACCGCACAAGTCTCTAGTCCAGGTTTATCGCCTATTCGGGTTCCATCCGCAACGAGATCCGGCCGGAGTTTCGCTCACAGCCCCAAACGATGTGTGCAGGGTTCCCGAGACACCAAACGGGCGCCCGGTACACCATGCCACGGTGTATCTACCGCATTATAGCCCACCCCTAGGGTCGGCGCTACGCACGGCCGCCAACACATAACCTACAAACACCAGAAACTAGTTGCAACTCCTAGACAAAGGACGAGAGGGGTCAATAAGTCGAGCGGGGTCATATTTCAGGGCCCAATGTGTGGTAGTAGCTGTTTCATGGATCACAAACACAGAACTCAGTTCCTGAGGACGGTTTCAGTGAGACAACCCACCATGTACTCCTACATGGCCTCTCACCGCTACCTTTACCAAATCATGTTCACACACTTAGCTCACACACCGTAGGACATGTTCACACACCTCCAATTCATCCCCGATGAATCAGACCTGAAACGACTCTATGCAATAGCAGGCATGACAAACAAGCATGAATGAGTAGGCACATCAGGGCTCAAACAACTCCTACTCATGCTAGTGGGTTTCATCTATTTACTATGCCAATGACAGGTCATGCAGAGGATAGGGGTTCAACTACCGCAGCAAGTAACAGTTGAATCGTTGTTGTCCTAATGCAGTAAAAGAGAGCAGGAGCGAGAGAGTGGGATTGTATCAGAATTAACAAGGGAGTTTTGCTTGCCTGGCACTTCTGAAGATAGTATAGTTCTTCCTCGGTGTCATCAAACTCATCGTCGGAACCACGTCTATCAAGAGGGGACAAATTCCGGCAAACAAAGAGGAACACAATCAATGCAATGCAACAATTATGATGCATGATAATGTCATGGCAATATGCTGTTGATTGAGCTAATGGAACTAGCAATCATATTAAATGAAGTTGGTTTGAACCAAGGGATCAAATTCAAACTCCATATGTGCTTATTTAAATGTCAACTATGCAAATTGCCCTGTACAGCAACCCTAGGTTGTTCAAACATGCATGCAAATGCGATAAACAGATTCCTTGAATTTTTTTGATAATTTTTCATATATAATTTATTTCATTCTGAGTTATAGATAATTTTCTATGAATTTTAGAAGTTTTGGCATTTTCTGGAATTTCTGAATTATTTTAAACCTAGAAAATGATTACCTGCGTCAGCATTGCATCATGCTGGCGTCAGCAGGTCAACAGGGCTGTTCAGGTCAAACCTGATGGCCGGGCCCCACTAGTCAGTCTCATAGTTAACTATTTGGGTTAACTAGACTAACTAAACAACACTAGGCCCACTGGTCAGTGACTAACTAAACTAACTTAATTAAGTTTAGCTCTAACTAACTGGTTAGCCGGGCGAGGCCCGCATGTCAATGACTCAAGGGTCAAACAGAGGTCAACCCCGGGTCAAACCCGGCGCTAACTGGGCTTTGACCCACTGCGGGGCCTGCTGTCAGTGACTAGGTGCGGTCCAGCTGGCGGGGATTAGCACTAATGACCCCGCCACGTCGGTTGTCGCCGGAGTTGGCCGGCGACGACCAAACCCGCGGCGGCAACGCGCCGGACTTGTGCTAAAGGCGACGGGGGCGGTGTCTAAGGGCATCGGGGCGTAGCCCGGACTTGCCCGCATCCAGGGGGTAGGTGGGTGGCCGTGGGGGCGCTGGAGCTCGCCGGAACGGAGCTCGCGGCGGCGGCCGGAGTTCGGACCTCGATGGAAACGAAGCTACGGTGGACGGGAGGACGAACAAATGCTTGTTCTGGGATCCTGGGACCACACTGAGCATAGACACGCGCTTAAACGCGGGTGACAGCAACTGTGGTCACGGCGGTTACGTGGCCGGCGGAGCAAAGCTCTCGGCTGCGATGGCGAAGCTAGCTAGAGGGAGAAATCGACACGGGGGGTAGAGGGGAACGGTGGAGGGGCTCACCGCAAAGTCGAAGAGAAGCTCGGCGGCTCGGGGGAGGCTCTGTAGTTGACGGGCCGGTGGTCACGATCTCCGGCGACCCGAGGAGAAGAAGGCGTCGGAGTCGGTGCTTGGAGGCGTCCGGCGTCACGTGAGTCGTCGAGGAGGCGTAGACGATGGAGGCGGAGCTCACGGGCATGTCAGAGGGGCGAGGGGGTGGCTCTGGTGATGACTACGGCGAACGGCGGCGAGGATGGCGCTCGACCATCGCGGAAGAGGGTGAGGGAGACAAGGGGGAGAGAGGGGAAGGGTGCAGGGGGGTGCTGGGCGTCTTCGTGGCGCTCGGATGGGGACGGGGTGGAAGCAGGAGGTGGCCGCGGGTGCGCGCACCGGCGACACGCCTCTGCCTACTGGCAGAGGTGGGTGACGACTGGCACAAGCCAGGTGGGCTGGGCCAGCACAGGTGAGTCCCAGGTGGGTTTCTCTCTCTCTCTCTCTTTATTTTTCTTTTCTATTTTTCTATAATCTTTGTGGCTTTTCTAAAAATACCCAGACCCTTTCAAAAATCACCAAACTGAACATGCCCACTGTTTAGAATATATCCAACATGGTACATTTCAGTTTAGGATTACTTGGGCATTTAAAATATTTACTAGCATTTAAATGCCCAAATTCAAATAACATATGATTTAATCCAGTGACCTTTGGATGACCTAGAAAGTATTGCACCACTTTTGTCAGAGGTTTTAGACCAAGACAAAGATGATGAACATTTTTGAAGGGCATTTCAGGATCACTGAAAAATATTTTAGTAACCCTAGTTGGATTAAGTGGTGCTGGGGGTTTCTGCCATCCCCATTTCAACTTTCAAACAAATATAGACATGATGCATGGATGCTTATGATACTAATTGCAATCAAATTCTAGGGCTCTGACAACTCGCCCCCACTAAACAAGAATCTCGTCCCGAGATTCAAGACGTGAGGTAAGAAGACAGAGGGGATACAAAGCTAACAGGACCTTCACGATCCAGATGTCTTTCTCGAGGATGTTGATTCATTGCATCACCTTGATCTTGATGTCTTGCTTTGAGAACTACATCCAACATGACAACGGAAAGGGAGAATTTAAGAAGAATCGACCTCCCTGAGGTTCGAGCAACTTAGGATCATCTTAATGATCACAAGATCAACTCATGGAATGAGACATAGTAACATCTCTCGAGCTGAGACACGAAGCATACACCTAGAGGGATGGAGTGAAACGGATGGCGAAGGTTCACTGGGTAGGCAACGATTCCATACTCGAATAAGATGGAGCATGAATTTCAAAGTAGCAATGAGATATTTGCCATGATTTCATAACGTGATACCTCGGGGAAGGTGACTCGTAGAATTATTCCCTTAAGTGGTAAAAAGAATTACTTTTGATTCGGAGATCATTGAAACTCTTTATACCAGCCTGAGGCAATCACAATCGATCGTTTGGCGGAGTTCAAAGGAATGGCATATCCGGATCCGAATGGATGATGTGGACTATCTTGTTGAAGACAACGCAATGGATGACTTTTCTTATCATCGGAAATGGATGGGACCCATGGTAAGTCCACTTTTGAAGATGATCCTGAACAACAACTACTGAGGTGCAAGCTAGGAACAAAATGCAAATGTTGGGAATGATTCTGGTAACTGGGGAAGAACTCAATAGTCGAGAGTGAGTCCACTGTTTGAAAAGGTTATAACATAACTGAGGAAACTAGAAGCAAATCCCAGTTAACGCCAACGGTAAAACCTAGTGCTTGCGCGTGCTCTCAAGAACTTGAGCATCTCCATATTCATCAAGGTTTTACCAATATCCATGTCAAGGATCCTGGCAACACAACATACCACCATGATGAATGATGATGGATGATGCAGATGCAAAGGAAGATAACACTTCCTCAGATTTCACCTTAGCGAGGCCAAGGGAACAGAATCTGGACGATCGACTGAGAGACATTTAGCACTCCGCTTCTAATGTTCTCCTTAATGTGCTTGCATAATCCATTTATAGATATGGTTTGATATCTAGAACATCAAGTAAAAGGTCAGACTTCGGAAGCTCAAGAATCCATAAGGAATAACTACAGAGGCAGATCCTGCGAGATCCTTATGGGGAGGTGACCAACTTCTTCAACCAGGATACTACAATAATGGGCCTTCCGGCTAGGTGTGTTGGCCACGACATCCACGTTACCGGTTACAGAGAGACCAACAATATAGTTCTTGGAGTACGTTCCAACCATCATATCTGCCTGAGATTCAGATCTAGTTGGTGTTAGGATATTCCAGACCCATCCAGTCTAGAAGGAAAATGAAAGTTTCCAACACAATTTGACAAGATGACGTTGCGAGATTCTCGGGAATGAACTGCGATAGAAAGCTCCAAAACATGAGTTGGTTTTGATACAAACCTGTGAACACGTTGTCCTAGACAAGCATGGCCACCTGGTAGTCTTACAACGAAACACTACAGAGTTCAGGAGGAACCATCAACGAGGATATCGAAGTCCTTGCGTAAGTCTAGCTCCTAAGAAGAAACTTCTTCTCCTTGAACAAACCAATCAGTGGCTTGTGCTGGAACACATATGGAGTGGAGGTAATTAATCTACCAAACCATAGAATACTTCGCACATATGCATGACTAATTTGGGATGATTCCAAGGGAAACAAAACAAACCTTTCTCAAATTCATGGCGGCAACTTGCACCTAGTGCACATGAACTTAGAGAAAGTCACTTCTTTCACCAAACATATACTTCATGGGCGGAACACGAAGGAAATGCTTACAAAGTTCCCAACACTAGCTCAATGTTCAACATGAATCATGGGGGAGACAAAATGCCGCTGATGAGCTCAACAGCAACTCATTGGAATTTCCATATCACTGGACTTCCACCATCATGTGAACATGGTGATAGCATTGGTCAGACCAAAAGATGTAATGGTGTATGCTCGAGGGATCATCCACGAGTAAGACAACATTACGAACATCGTTGGTTCTGATTTGACTTGACAATAGCCCATATTCAAGTCAAAGTTTTGACAAGACAATAGATCCAACAACTGATCACGAGGACCAATTGGTGAAGATATCATCTTTCTTCAATACACACAAATACAAAGATATCCCTTCAGAAAGAACCAAATTCGGCAAAGCCTTTTATCTTCCAACTCTCCAAGTTGTTGTTTAGCTTAACCAACTAGCTCAGGGGTATCCAACACAGATTCTTGGAGAAGGGGTGGTTTATTGGAAAACCAACTTGATCACAAACTCAACATAACAGTCAGGGGACAATCCGGTAACACTTCCGAGAAGATATCCGGAAAATCACGAACCACCGATATGTTACTAAGCTCGAGAACAATCTTGCTCTTCAGGGCAAGACGATGTGATCAAGAGAGCGAGGGACTGGCACAATCCTAACTCATTGATCGAAGAGTGCACCAGAAATAAGGACTAGGTAGCATGATCAATCTTAGGATGAAGATTTAATAACCAGCACACTAAGAATGAGAGTGTTGTCCATTAACTACCATGCAACGGGGTTGCTAGGAGTACTAATTTCACACATCACGATTCACTTGTCGGTATTCCAGTTGCGACAGCACAACACTGGGGAATGAATAATGATGGCGAGAAGTGTCACTACGTCAAGAATTCATAAGGGAAGGTGCAATTCTCATGACATTCCTGACATAAGGAGGGCAATATTTCAGGGTAGAACAGATCAATAGCTTGATTGCATTTGATCTGCGAAATACAACTGCTTTGACCCAATCCTAGATATGGATGAGGTACTGGAGTTTGTTTCTCCTAGTCATTCTAGAATAGTATGGCTTGACGGACCACAAGAATAATAGGCATCGATGAACATGAATGCACAACTATTCCTGACTATCAAGTGATAGACTAGGGTCGGGATACAGCTGAGGAGGGTCAACTCAAGGAACATATAACTTTCTGAGTTGTGGATGCATTGATTAGTATGTCGAATCAAGTTCAACATGTTTCTTCCGGATAACCCATGCAGAGAGGTAGGACTGGCAGAGTCACAATTATGAACGGAGAACTCCTCAAGAGCACCCTGGTTGTGATCTTTGGTTCAAGAGAACTCCTGCCATGATGGTTCATGGTATTTGGAAGAATGATACACCACGGACCTCGAAGACTACCACAAAGATTATTAATATCCTAGAGGTACGAGCAACACTACCAACACGAGGTAAATAGAGTGGATCTTGGGTTAAGAACCCAGGAATAGAATACCTACTACTAAATGGCATCACGGGATGCTTTCGAGAGTGGTGGCCAGAATCATCACACCAGAACACAAAACATGGCTAGATTACTAGGTGACTCCCTAAAACACCTAGGGTCATAGTAATAGCTCCAACATATATGTCGAGGCAACAAAGTACCTCAACTCACCGATTAGTGTGATTAATCTGGTCCAAATGGACATCAGGAATAGGAGGAAGGGGTTTGCAAATGCATCAGACTACTTAGAAACCTGGGATGACTCGGACAGCATAACGGCTGTAAATGCTCAAAAGATTTGAGACATCCTGCAAAATGGTGGCATAACCACTCAACAACACAATATCAAAGTTCCGAGATCAACTGTCAACATACGGAAGTAGTAGGAACGGAATTGAGGCTTGAAACTATCAATTCTATAAATCTATGGATTAGTAACACGTCATCGTGATAGATAGAAGAGAAGCCTAGTTCTTAACCCCCGCAGAAAAGAAGAGGGTGACTCAGATCAGAGGGCATAGGGTAAAGGAGTAAAAAGAGCCTTACGTTCCATTCCACAATCAATCCCCTTATATAACTAAAGCATTTGTAGACTCAACTTCGACCAGTATGGCTTGGTAATCCTACAGGCAGTTAGGCTCAGATACCAAAGCTGTCAGGACCCCGATTCCAAGTCACATCGATCTAGCCGGTAACACCTCATATCACTTTGCGGCCTCACGCACGGTATTCCCACGGGTGTCGCCTTACCATGGCCCGGGACCGTTTGCACCTTTTGGCTCACGTATATGATAGTGTCGCTAGCATCCATATGACAGAGAACCCGGGCCGACATGACTAGTCGTGAACCCAAAGTGGCACTAACTTATGGGGACAGGCATACATGAATCAACATCGGGCATGTCGGTCAGCAGCGTGCGAATCCGGGATGTAGCACTGGGCTAACAGGACCCCGATGAACCAGGCTATAGCAGGCTAGGCAGGACTCCGGAGGTCACCACGTGACGTTTCCCCGAAGGGACAGACACAGGAACGAAGTGAATCACATGCCGGCCAGTCAAGTGTTCCGGAGCAGTAGTGCTGGGCTAGCAGGACTCTGGTGAACCCAGCTGTAGCGGACTACTATGGCTCGCGGAAGCACAAGACTACATTTCCCCATAAGAGAGGCTACCAAGGATAAACCACTAGGTTGTCGGATCCCACACATACCAAGCATTTCAATCATACACACAATATGCTTAATATGTGCAATACAACATGGCATCAGAACAAGACTCTACGACTCAGAGTTTTTATTCATTAGGCTCCGAGGAGCGAGATAATACAAACATGGGTCTCATGACCCAACATTCAGAGCATACAAGTCAACACATGCGGAAGCTTAACATGTCTGAGTACAGACATCTACAAATGAAAAAGACTGAGGAGCCTGACTATCCACCAGATCCTACCGAGGGCACAAGATCGTAGCTGAGGTATTAAGCTAACGTCGAAGTCCACGCGGAACTACTAGCGAGACTGAAATCGCTCTGCAAAACATAAATTAAGCAAACATGAGTACAAAGGTACTCAGCAAGAATTACATCAGAACTAGCTACATATGCATCGGTATCAACAAGGGGGGGGGGTGGAGTTTAACTGCAGCAAGCCAGCTTTGACTTAGTGGCTAACCTGAACTACGACTGCAAGCAACTCTTTTGAGGTGGCGCACACGAGTCCACATATTCACCATTCAATACACCACTATGGATCTGCTCCCGTCTCCCTACGAGAAGGCCATCCATAGCACTCACACTTATCTTGCGAGTTTTAGAGTATCCACTTCCACTTGTCTATGAACTGTTATAGGCAACCTAGAAGTCCTTTATGGCGGACACGGCTATTCGAATAGTTTTATACCCTGCAGGGGTGTACTTCGTCACACATGTTTCCACCACTTAGCATCTGCACACGACATGTGCTCGGCAGACTTCAACCGAAAGCCGATATGGGTGTAGACTACGACCTGATAACCGCACAAGTCTCTAGTCCAGTTTTATCGCCTATACGGGTTCCATCCGCGAGGAGATCCGGCCGGAGTTTCGCTCACAGCCCCAAACGATGTGTGCAGGGTTCCCGAGACACCAAACGGGCGCCCGGTACACCGTGCCACGGTGTATCTACCGCATCATAGCCCATCCCTAGGGTCAGCGCTATGCACGGCCACCAACACATAACCTACAAACACCAGAAACTAGTTGCAACTCCTGGACAGAGGACGAGAGGGGTCAATAAGTCGAGCGGGGTTATATTTCAGGGCCCAATGTGTGGTAGTAGCTGTTTCATGGATCACAAACACAGAACTCAGTTCCTGAGGACGGTTTCAGTGAGACAACCCACCATGTACTCCTACATGGCCTCTCACCGCTACCTTTACCAAATCATGTTCACACACTTAGCTCACATACCATAGGACATGTTCACACACCTCCGATTCATCCCCGATGAATCAGACCTGACACGACTCTATGCAATAGCAGGCATCACAAACAAGCATGAATGAGTAGGCACATCAGGGCTCAAACAACTCCTACTCATGCTAGTGGGTTTCATCTATTTACTGTGCCAATGACAGGTCATGCAGAGGATAGGGGTTCAACTACCGCAGAAAGTAACAGTTGAATCATTGTTGTCCTAATGCAGTAAAAGAGAGCAGGAGCGAGAGAGTGGGATTGTATCGGAATGAACAAGGGGGATTTGCTTGCCTGGCACTTTTGAAGATAGTATAGTTCTTCATCGGTGTCATCGAACTCGTCGTCGGAACCACGTCTATCGAGAGGGGACAAATACCGGCAAACAAAGAGGAACACAATCAATGCAATGCAACAATTATGATGCATGATAATGTCATGGCAATATGCTGTTGATTGAGCTAATGCAACTAGCAATCATATTAAATGAAGTTGGTTTGAACCAAGGGTTCAAATTCAAACTCTATATGTGCTTATTTAAATGTCAACTTTGCAAATTGCCCTGTACAGCAACCCTAGGTTGTCCAAACATGCATGCAAATTCCATAAACAGATTCCTTGAATTTTTCTGATAATTTTTCATATATAATTTATTTCATTCTGAGTTATAGATAATTTTCTATGAATTTTAGAAGTTTTGGCATTTTCTGGAATTTCTGAATTATTTTAAACCCAGAAAATGATTAACTGCTACAGCATTGCGTCATGCTGGCGTCAGCAGGTCAACAGGGCTGTCCAGGTCAAACCTGACGGTCGGGCCCCACTAGTCAGTCTCACAGTTAACTATTTAGGTTAGCTAGACTAACTAAACAACACTGGGCCCACTGGTCAGTGACTAACTAAACTAACTTAATTAAGTTTAGCTCTAACTAACTGGTTAGCTGGGCGAGGCCCGCATGTCAGTGACTCAAGGGTCAAACAGAGGTCAACCCCGGGTCAAACCCGGCGCTAACTGGGCTTTGACCCACTGCAGGGCCCGCTGTCAGTGACTAGGTGCGGTCCAGCTGGCGGGGATTAGCACTAATGACCCCGCCACGTCGGCTATCACCGAAGTTGGCCGGCGGTGACCAAACCCGCAGCGGCAACGCGCCAGACTTGCGCTAAAGGCGACGGAGGCAGTGGCTAAGGGCATCGGGGCGTAGCCCGGACTCACCCGCATCCAGGGGGTAGGTGGGTGGCCGTGGGGGCGCCGGAGCTCGCCGGAACGGAGCTCGCGGCGGCGACCGAAGTTCGAACCTCGACGGAAACGAAGCTACAGTGGACGAGAGGAGGAACGGATGCTTGTTCTGGGATCCTGGGACCACACTGAGCACAGACACGCGCTCAAACGCGGGCGACAGCAACTGTGGCCGCGGCGGTTACGTGGCCGGCGGAGCAAAGCTCTCGGTCGCGACGACGAAGCTAGCTAGAGGGAGAAATCGACACAGGGGGTAGAGGGGAACGGCGGAGGGGCTCACTGCAAAGTCGAAGAGAAGCTTGGCGGCTCGGGGGAGGCTCTGGAGTCGACGGGCCGGCGGTCGCCATCTTCGGCGACCCGAGGATAAGAAGGCGTCGTGGTCGGTGCTTGGAGGCGTCCGGCGTCACGTGAGTCGTCGAGGAGGCGTAGACGATGGAGGCGGAGCTCACGGGCACGTCAGAGGGGCGAGGGGGTGGCTCTGGTGACGACTACGGCGAACGGCGGCGAGGATGGCGCTCGGCCATCGCGGAAGAGGGTGAGGGATACGAGGGGGAGAGAGGGGAGGGGTGCAGGGGGGTGCTGGGCGTCTTTGTGGCGCTCGGATGGGGACAGGGTGGAAGCAGGAGGTGGAAGCAGGAGGTGGCCGCGGGTGCGCGCGCCGGCGACACGCCTCTGCCTACTGGCAGAGGTGGGTGACGACTGGCACAAGCCAGGTGGGCTGGGCCAGCACAGGTGAGGCCCAGGTGGGTTTCTCTCTCTCTCTCTTTATTTTTCTTTTCTATTTTTCTGTAATCTTTGTGGGTTTTCCAAAAATACCTAGACCCTTTCAAAAATCACCAAACTGAACATGCCCACTGTTTAGAATATATCCAACATGGAACATTTCAGTATAGGATTACTTGGGCATTTAAAATATTTACTAGCATTGAAATGCTCAAATTCAAATAACATATGATTTAATCCAGTGACCTTTGGATGACCTAGAAAGTATTGCACCATTTTTGTCAGAGGTTTTAGACCAATACAAAGATGATGAACATTTTTGAAGGGCATTTCAGGATCATTGAAAAATATTTTAGTAACCCTAGTTGGATTAAGTGGTGCTGGGGGTTTCTGCCATCCCCATTTCAACTTTCAAACAAATATAGACATGATGCATGGATGCTTATGATACTAATTGCAATCAAATTCTAGGGTTGTGACAAGGCGTAGGGGTCGTTGGTGCTTTATCAGACAAGTGCCCAACTAGTTATGTTATATTACATGGGTAGTAAGAAACATCTTGCAGGGAGAATAGTTCCGTTAAGGGTTCCTTTCCCTGGGTAGGCATGCCCTAAAGTGCATGTCCGGACTGCGATAAGAAACACAGAAAAAGCATCTGGGGCAGATATGGACAATAAATAAAATTCATCTTTTGTTCACCGACCGAATATTCCCTTAAGAACGCTAGCTTTCGGCTTCACCTAGTTTGAGGTACACATCCGGCTGACCCGGCAGTAACAATCACAGAGGTGCTCCCCTTATGCCCTAGCCGAATTAACGGGAACGTAGGGCATAAATACAAGAGCCCGGCAACCCAGCTTGGCCAAAACTTAAGTGATATCGATGCATATAATGGTGAAAAAAGGTACATGCGGAAGTATAACACATGTGTTGGGCATGAAGCCCGGATAAATAATGTAAGCTTCTGTGAAGGAAGCCCCCAGGTATGAAGAGTGCGGCTAGCACATCTGTAATGTGCAAACGGGGCACAAGGTGTCCCTTGAAGGCCTAGAGAAATAAGAGAAGAAAGAAAGAAAGGAAAACAAGACATATAATGTATTTGTGAAAAAATGGACAAAGGGAGGGGACTAACATAGAGTCCGGTGCTAGGCGTAGAATCTTTGGAGCCTGGCCGCGTTCCATGGGTTTGGCTCGAGTCGACTAGTCGATGCATCCCGCAGTCGGTACACTCCACCGGTCAGAACTTGGTTAATAATGAAGGGATCTTCCCATTTGGGCTCGAGCTTGTTCTTTTTCTTATCCGGCAGGCGTAGAACTAGTTCGCCAACGTTATAAGTTTTGGCCCGTACTTATCTGCTTTGGTATCTGCGAGCCTGTTACTGATAAAATGTGGAATGGGCTTTGGCTACGTCGTGCTCCTCCTCCAAGGTGTCCAGACTGTCCTACCAATCGAGCTTGGCTTCTCTTTCTTCGTACATGCGCACTCAAGGTGAGTCATGAATTATGTCGTAGGGCAAGACTGCCTCTGTGCCGTACACCATAAAAATGGTGTATATCTGGTACTACCATTCGGCGTGGTCTGCAGCCCCCAGAGTACAAAGTCGAGCTCCTCTACCCAGTGCATGTCAGACTCCGTTAAGAAACACACTAATCTGGGTTTAATACCGCTCATTATAAGACCGTTTTCTCGTTCGACTTGACTGTTGGTTTGTGGGTGATAGACTGAAGCATAATCGAGCTTGATGCCCATTTTGCTGCACTAGAGTTTTACCTCGTCGGCTGTGAAGTTCGTGTCGTTATTAGTGATGATGTTGTGGCGGACGCCATAACGGTGTACAACCCCGGATATGAAATCTATCACCAGTCCCTATTCGGCTATTTTAACCGGTTTGGCCTCTATCCATTTGGTGAATTTATCCACCATGACCAATAAGTATTTTTTCTTGTGGGTTCCCCCTTTAAGGGGTCTAACCATGTCAAGCCCCCAGACCGCAAAGGGCCATGTAATGGGGATTGTTTGGAGGGCGGTGGGTGGCATGTGGCTTTGGTTTGCAAAGAGCTGGTAACCGGCGCAATGTTGGACCAAGTCCTGTGCATTTGCCCGGGCCATTGGCCAATAGAGTCCTGTACGGAAGGCCTTGCTTACAAGAGCCCGGGCTGCGGTGCGATGACCGCCGAGTCCGGCGTGAATTTCTGCCAAAAGATTCCGCCCTTCCTCTTCGGAGATGCACCTTTGAAGGACTCCTAATGTCTATGGATAGGAAACTATATAGCCATATTTGATCACCGAGCTAGTCTAGTAGAGGCTCACTAGGGACACGTTTGTTGTCTATGTATCCACACATGTATCCGAGTTTTCGATCAATACTATTCTAGCATGGATAATAAATGATTATCATGAACAGTGAAATATGATAATAACTAATTTATTATTGCCTCTAGGGCATATTTCCAACAGAAGGCCCCCTCGAGGATGCACGTGAAGATGGACAAGTCCCAAACTACAAGGATCAAGAGGAACGGCGGAAAGAACAGAGAGCAGTTCCCAAGGCCCGGACATCCGGCCATGGCCCCAGATATCCGGCCCCTAAAGATGCCCACTCAGCAGCACCCCAGCAGCCACAATGCTACAGGGCCCGGACATCCGTCCCGATGACCCTGGACATTCGGCGTCTGGTCCAGAAATCCGGCCCTCCTTCACCGAACTGCACCAAAATGGCCCCGCCAACCCGGACGTCTGGCTCCTCATGAAGGCCTGAACATCCGGCCCGACGCCCGTACGTCCGGCTCCTCCTATCTGTGCATAGTGAAAGGGCCAAGGCCCATGTACCCCTTCGCCCCCTAGACTATTTATACTCCCTCTCCTTCCTCTTTCTAGGGTTAGCAAATGATTAGCTCATTTTAGAGACAGAGCTTTGCCCATCCATTCAATTCTACTCCATCGAGAGACCACGGCCTCTACGGAGAAGATCCATCGATTGGATTCAAGACCCCTCACGGGAAGACCCCCAAGAACTCCTTACAGATAAGAACTATCGCCTCTTGTATCGTCCTTTGTTGCGTTTGGATCTTGTATCACTCTTTATGTTCATGGATCTAGCACATGTGTGATTGTTCTTGTTGGTTTGAGTGTCTTTCTCTCGTGTTTTCCCCTCGTGTTCTTCGTGTTCTACGTAAGATCCACTCCATTTCATTAAAGATCGGCCCTAGAGTTTCCACCCTACATCACTATAGGAAGCGGTAGTACCGCTTGTGTGCGGGCTGAGAAGAGCATAATGGTTGGATTTGTTCCCCACTATAAAAGGAGGTCTTCTTATCCAATAAGACCTACCTCTTCCTCCCCCAAACTCCACGATTTCTCCAAAGCTCATTTTTGCCTGATCTCTCTACCTAGCCAATCAAACTTGTTGATTTCTAGTGATTGGTTGAGAGGCCCCGATCTACACTTCCACCAAGATAAATTTGATTCCCCCACTAATCCCTTGCGGATCTTGTTACTCTTGGGTGTTTGAGCACCCTAGACGGTTGAGGTCACCTCGAAGCCATATTCCATTGTGGTGAAGCTTCGTGGTGTTGTTGGGAGAATCCAATTAAGTTGTGGAGATTTCCCCAGCCTTATTTGTAAAGTTTTGGTCACCGCCTTCAAGGGCACCACTAGTGGAATCACAGCATCTTGCATTATGTGAGGGCGTGAGGAGAATACGGTGGCCCTAGTGGCTTCTTGGGGAGCATTGTGTGTCCACACTGCTCCAACGGAGACGCACTTCTTCTTAAAGGGAAGGAACTTCGGTAACACATCCTCATCTCCACCGGCTCCACTTGTGGTTAGTTCTTACCATTACTTTGTGCAAGCTTTACTTGTGTTTTATCTCTTGCTCTCTTCTGTTGCTTGTGTTGCTTGCATCATATAGGTTGCTCACCTAGTCACATATCTAGACAACCTATTTGTTGCAAACCCTAATTTTTTAAGAAAAGTTTAAAATTGGTAGTTACCTATTCACCCACCCCTCTAGTCAACCTTATCGATCCTTTCAATTGGTATCAGAGCCTCTTCTCTTTATTAAGGGTTTCACCACCCAAAGAGTATTGTTGACACCGGGGAGGAAGTGCCTAAGGCTGTGGAGTTGACTTCAATCACATGAGATGACTTAAATGAAGCTATTGCTTAAGACGTCTATGAGTGTAGCGCCCAAGATGCGATTCTATCCCAATCACGTGATGAATTCATGATTGGGGCACAACCACATTTTGAGCGTATAGCAAGGTGGATATCATTACAACATACCACGTACTGAATATATGAGAATACAAGATAGAGGCTTACACTCGCCTCAAGCAACAACATTCATACAAAAATACATCAATACATAGCAACCATCATACAGAAGAACAGGATCCAACTACGGATGAAATCAAACAAAAAAGAAGAACAACATCCACCCTGCTAATCCCAGGGTCTCGACCCGGAACCTATTCCCTTGATCGTCGAAGAAGAAGAAGCAGAAGAAGAACTCCAAACAAGCAAGCAAGCATCCCTCTCACGTCAAAGCATCGCTTTACCTGTACCTGCAACTGTTGTTGTAGTAATCTGTGGGCCACGAGGACTCAGCAATCCCATTACCATGGGTATCAAGACAAGTAAAGCTTAATGGGTATGGAAAGGATAAGTGGTGAGGCTGCAGCAAGCGACTAAGCAATATATGGTGGCTAACTTACGAGTACAAGAGTAAGATGAGAAACTACGCAAACGGACGCGAACTAGTAATGATCAAGAAGTGATCCTGAACTACTTACGTTCAAACATAACCCAACCGTGTTCTCTTCTCAACTCACTCGAAAATAGACCGTCACGGTTACGCACGCGGTTGGTGTATTTTATTTCGAATCTGGTGTCAAGTTCTCTACAACCGGACATTAACAAATTCCCATCTACCACATAACCACGAGCATGGCTCTCGAAAGTTTAAGCCCAGCAGGGGTGTCCCAACTTATCCCATGACAAGCTAATGATCCGCGGAGACAATCCTCCATCTCGGGATCCTCCGATCAGACTCTGAATCCCGGTGCACAAGACATTTCAACAATGGTAAAACAAAACCAGCAAAACCACCTGGTGCAACGATACCCCAATAGGAGCCGCGCGTATCTCGTTCTCAGGACAACACCGTCTATGCTAAGTGGATGATAGCCAAAGACCTCGAGTTGCCCCGAGGTGGCACCGCTGACTGCTAGGTAGGTGGACCAACACTCATGCTGAGGACTGGCCGAGGGGTTGATTAAGAGACCTCACGTGTCGGCAGGTCCCTATGCAAGTTTTAGTTGTTATTAGGCAAATGGTAAAACCAATGTTGGGCCTTGCTGGAAGGGTATTATTCAAAGCGAACTGTCAAGAGGGGCCCATAAACCCTCACCGTGTTAGGGACGCGAAATCAAGGAACATAACACCGGTATGATGGAAACAAAGGCAGCAAGAGTGGAACAAAACACCAGGAAAAAGGCCGATCCTTCCACCCTTTACCAAGTATATATATATATGCATTTATTAAATAAGAGATATTGTGACATCCCATGATATATCCATGATATCCATGTCCCAACATTGAACAGCCTGCAACTGCACCTACAACTAGCAACGCTATAAGAGGGGCTGAGCAAAGCGGTAAGATAGCCAAACAATGGTTTGAAGGGATGGTAGAAAAGGTTAGAGGCTATCATGGCAATTTGGGAGGCTTGTTAAATAAGTGGTAGGTAGCGCGACATAGCGATAGCATCAAGACAACTAGCATAGAAAAGATAGTAGTGAGATCCAAGGTGATGGTCATCTTTCCTGAAATGCCGCTAGGAAGAAGACCGAATCCATGAAGTAGACGAACCAACGTAGTCGAACGGATCCTCATAATCACAACGTAACCGGAACTATCAAGGAGAAGCGCAACCGAAAAGAAGCAAACATCATGGTAAACACACATATCATAGCCATGGGATGATGCACAATCAAGTATGATGCATGTCCGGTTAAAAGAGGCATGGCATGGCAAAGTGCAACAAACAAAACTACAAATGAAATGGAGCTCAATATGCAACGAGTTGCATATTGATGAGACACCACATTCAAATATTTAGTTCACTCTCGTTTATGTACCCAACAAAATTAAATGTTGTTAAACATGGCAAGAGGTGAAGCATATGTAAACTACACATTTAAGCAAGTTTAAATGAGGCCGAATATAACAAATAACAATTCTGGAAAATCCTCATGTGCATATTTATGAATTTGGTATTGTTCTGCCCTAAACCATATTTTATTGTTGTTAAACAGGAAAGTAAAGTGCACCATGTTAATCTAGATATTTTTCTACCCCATTTACATATAAAGTTTATTCAAAATGGAGCTACAGTTATTTAGTTATTAAATAAATCATTTTAGCATGGCATTTGAGCAAATATTAATCAAACAGCAATTTAAACCTTTTTAACATGGATGAATGCAGCATATTATGAAACTAGATGAAATTCTAAGCATTTTACATGTCAAGTTTGTTTAATTCCGATGCATGGTTTGTGAGATATCAATGCATGAGGTCTAGGGGTTTTTCTATAAAAACTATAGCTCCTGGATAATAGCTAAATCGCGGAGACTGAAAAAATAGGAACTGGGCCGCAACAAGGGGCGGCTGGGCGCTCACCAAGGGTTCGGCCCAGTCGGAAGTAGAGGAGGCCAGCTGGGCCTTCACTACAAAAAAATACACTTCCGTGATGATACGTGTTTGTCACAGTAGGTCGCGTTTTCTGTCATGCATGTACATCCATGACGATTTTATGACAGAATCAAGATAGTCATACTTGTGCTGTTGTAGAAGTGTTCCATGACATTACCAAAATTATCATCATGGAAGTGTCCACTTCCATGACGATAAATCGCGCGTCACAGAAGTGCTTTCGTCAAGGGTGACCGACACGTGGCATCCACCGTAACGGAATGCCATTAAGATATCGAGTCGGGTTTTGGATCCGATAACCCGTTAATAGCCCCGACCAATGGGGATTTTCCACGTGTAAAATCATCATTGGCTGGAGGAGACACGTGTCAGGTCCGCGTTGGCACAGGTGTCACTCATCCAAAGGGCGAGACGCGCCTATGATATGTTGACACGTGGACTGGCCCATCAAGTTTAAATGGGCCGGCCCAACTGAAGGCCCACAAGATTTGGCGGACCATAATGGGTCGGCCCAGCTAACGGCCCACGAGATTTTGCGGACCATAATGGGCTGGCCCAACTAAAGGCCCACAAGATTTTGCGGGCCATAATGGGCCGGCCCAGGTAAAGGCCCACAAGATTTTTGTGTGCCATAATGGGCCGACCCAGGTAAAGGCCCACAAGATTCTTGCGGATCATAATGGGATGGCCCAGCTAAAGGCCCATGAGATTTCGCCGAGATTAATGGGCCGGCCCAGCTATAGGCCCACAAGATTTTGAGGACCTTAGTAGGCCGGCCCATTAACTGGCTGCCATGTTTTGGGCCAAATGACGGCCCATATTTGATTCGGTCCATTACTGGCCTGCCACGCTCCGGGCCTAATAGTGGCCCATATGAGATCCGACCCGTTAAAAGCCTACCATGTTCTGGGCCAAATTACGGCCCAGATCAGGTCCGGCCCTTTAAGAGGCTTTGGGCTCAATTATGGCCCATATCAGATTCGGCCTGTCAACTGGACACTATGCTTTTGGGCCCACTTGCTAAAGGCCCACTTAGTAATTTGGCCTGATATTAGTTTTGGCCTGTTAAGGGCCCGTTTAACATTTCAGCCCTATATTAATTTCGGCCTGTTAAAAGCCCATCATATAGTTGGGCCTAACTACGGCCCGGTTTGCATCCGGCCTGCTCGCAGCCGATATTTGATTGGGCCAAACAAGGACTGAGACAATTTTGGCATGTTAAAAGTCCGTGATTTGATTCGCACAATCATGGGCCGAGGTTCATTTCGGGCTGCTGCTGGCCCGTGAGCTGTTCGGCATGTTTCAGGCCCACCCTGCATCGTGATTGCATGACGGCCCGATTATGTACCGTAATTTTACGGTTTGTCCGGTTTACTACGAAGAAAGGATATATATATATACAGTAAAATAACTGCAGCATCGTGAATAAGAAAAAACCTAGACTATACAATAAAGAAATTATGGCATATTACATCCACTGGGCATCAAAGTTCGCCACTATGATAATAAAGCACAAGCAGACAGCAGATTACATACACTGGGCATCAAAGATCGCCACCGGTGCAAATAAACACGCCGACAAAATAATATACAAACCGACAGCACTTAATAGAGTTCAAGAAAGGTTAGCCCTGCTGGGGAGCTGCAGCGCAAGCAGCTAAGCAAGATGATGAGACTACGCTTGTTCAACACTTATATCTTCCTCACTCTGAAAGATAAACAAGCAGACAAATGACAGGTTTTGCACATAAAAGTATCAGTGCTGACAATTCATCACATTTCTTACTGACGAATAAAGTGACACAGTTTAAAATTGGATTAACACAATATGGTATTGTTCAGGTCAAGACGTGGTAGGAAATGACATTGTGAAGGAGTTGGCAGCTTCACGACACCACTGGATTACAGATCAAGAACTCATAAGTATCAATGGTTAGTGTGCTGTCAATTTATACCATTTCAAATTGGCAAATAAAGAGACGGTTTAAATAATAGTAGAATGATATGACACTGTTCATAGTTAAGACATTGCAGAATATGACATTGTGCTGTAGTGGGTAGGTTCACCACACCAATGGATTACGGATGAAGAACAGAAGCATACATGCAGTGCAAAAGAAGATCACTTGCTCTGTATAGCTTAATTTACATGGTATGAAGAAGGAACTTGGTTGTACAACTGAAAACTTAAATTGAGAAAGGACAAACTTTTGTTTATGAACTACATAATAAACTTTAAACAAGCAATTTGATGCAAACACCAAAAATAAACAGTTGTTGCAGTCATGCCTAACCAAATATATACAACAAAGTTTGAAGGCTTGAGATGGACAAACTTACATTATTGGTGAAGACGGGCTCTATAAAGGCCTTGTCCATGCTGATGGGGGGGGGGGCAATTCAAGAAGTTTACCACATAATCTTCTTCAAAAGCATTGCCTTTATTCTACATTTTGGTAAGAGTAAATATAGATGTGATAATATACAAAAAAAGGAGAATATTTAAGATAAGATGAAGAGTGATGCTACATAACCAAGTAGCTATAAATGTAAGTGCAGCGATACAGGCAAAAGGTACAGCCAAGAGCAATGCACAGCTAAACTTCTTCAGTACCAACCTTATGGTAAGAGTAAATATAGATCTGATGTGTAGAAAATGGAGGGCAAAGGAAAATAAGTTGCAGAGTGATGGTACATGAACAACTACCTGTTATTATAAGTACACTGATAAAGGACATCATGTACTTACAAGAACAATGCAGAGCTAAAAAACATTGGCATTGGATATATTCTACACTAATGAACCAGATAATTTGGAGCGAACAATTGATAAGCAAGCTATCATGCAAACTGCTGTCACATAAAGAACCAGGTATGTATGCAAGTACAGTGATACAGGACAACAGGTACTAACAAGAGCAAAGCAGCGGGCAGCATATTTGTGATATCCTGTCGTTCTTGTCAAACCGGAATTCTTCTTCGTGCAGATTTCTTGCAAAAAAGATCCATAAGGCACATGCAGAAAAGTAGAAGTTCAAAATTTCATGTGATTTCATAGACAGTACCTCATCTTGGGAACAAGACCAGTGCATAACAAGGTTTTTCCATTCAATGTCTTCTAAATTTAGCACAGGAGACTTCACCGGAAATTCGTTTATAGACTTGCCATCAAAGCGTGATTTCCTCAGGTAACATCGATACTGCTGCAATGCTTCCTTGAAAAGCACAAGCAAGCTTTGCTCGTCATGACTATCCAGATTGACCCTCGCCTAGTTACAACAATGTAATGTAAATCATTGATGTGTTCAATCAGCAGAAAACAGGAAAATAATAACCATGAATAATAGCACTTACACGTAAGTTGGACAGGAAGATGTGAAAACGGTGTTTGTCTTCACAATAATCTTCCCATGATGGGAATATATGCACGTAGTCCCTAACAACATTGAAAGCATTGTCTTTTAAACTGGGAATAAATGGGATGGGATTCCAATCTGTAGGAATTGGTTGTCTCTGCAGTTGGGATAGGTCTTCGGCCGGTGGACTTGCTGTACTTTTTGCTGGAGTGGGATTTTTCTGTGGTACAGCTGGTGCTATGGCAAATGAAATCGGTATACCTTTTGCTGGAGTGCAGGTCCTTTGTGGTGGGGCTAGTGGTGTGGCCTGTGAAGTATGGGTACAGTCTGCTGGAGTCGGTCCTATGTTTTGTGTCACTGGTTGTACAACCAATATAAGTGGGGTGTTCTCTGATTTCTCCGGCACCACCACGTTTTTCAAGGACTTTGCTGCTCCTCCTTCAGGTTCGACAATCACCCTCTTCCTTTTTGATGTCTAATGCACAAGAACATCATTTGAGTGGAAAACATGGTATGATGATAGATGGAATATGTATTGATAATGGATGGGCATGGCATCTCGACATATATGATGAGTAAACTAAGCAGATGGCGGTGCAACAAAGTAGAAGAAATGCAAGACAACATATGCAAGATACCTGCAATCAATAAAACATTGCCAAATTAGAACAGGCACCCTGATGGGTGAACAGGACAGGCCATCTGCCTTTGACTCCTCGAGGTTAGAATAGTCATTAGGATCATATTCTGAACAAGAATCAACAGGTGGGGAGCGTATGAGTTTCATTACATCCAGAATGGCACTCAATGCCTTGGTGCCAATTTTGTAAGTCATTGCAGTGTTTAGCTTCAAGAGTGGACTGCTGCTAGTGCGACACAAAGCAGCTACACAGATCATAGTGTAGATATAACGGGAAAACCTTAAGCATCAGAGAAAAATCAGCAAAGTGGAACTTGCTGAAATATATGTGCTAGTATTGCCGGTATGGCTAGAAAGGCTTCGGATACCAGCTCTCTTCAAGTGAAGGTGCGGTACTGTTAATATCAGTGTAACTCTCAAAGGCGACACAGCTCCCCGCATTTCCTTGCTATTCTTATAGGATTCAAGTGTGAAGGTCACTACAAATCCTATTCCTATGTTTACGAGATCCTACGAATCAAAGAGGCTCAAAGTGTCCATCACAACCGACCGTATAGACCTCTACACTGCAAACGTCCCTGCTCATCTTCAGTACAAGGAAGATACTGTACTACTATCATACGCCCTCCGTTCCAAAATATAAGTCATGGTAGAGATTTCCACTATGGATCACATATAGATGTATCCAGATACATTTTAGAGTGTAGATTCACTCATTTTGCTCCATATGTAGTCCATGGTGGAATCTATACAAAGACTTGTATTTAGGAACGGAGAGAGTACATATTAAAGAAGAACGGAAGAGGAACATGGTAAAGAAGAGCAAGTAGATTTTGGATAAAAAATGTTGGTTGCGCAGTGCCCACACATGATGAACCAGAGCGCATTAAGAATGCAACTCCCAGCTGTCTCTCGACCATTTCAGGCGGTTGGATGAAGATCCTACGTCTCCTGGCCCTTCTTCTTCCTCGTCTCTAATTCTTCCCATATAGAACACCACACAGGCCGCCGGCCCCCACCGCCTGTGTTCCTCCGCCACCCCCACCCCCACCCCACACCCCCGCCCCAACCCCCACCCGCGTCGAGTTTTCTTCGTTCGAAGAGGCCCCACAACCACCCGAGCCCCTTCGATCGCACCGGCGAACTTCGGCGAGCTATGAAAAATCGACTGACCCAATTTTGAAATTTAGTCTACTATGATTTAACTAGTGTGGAATATAAAAGTGGAAAACCATAAGCATTGGGAGTATTGTGTTGAGCGTGCCATGGCGGATCTGAAGGTGCAAACCGGACAAACGCAACTTCGCAACCAAGACAAGAAATCAGAGTAAAGCAGTGGCGATCTATTTTCTTGCTGCGATAAATAAGTTGAGCAGATACGAAAGAGTACTGCCTCTGGTGCGGCGCCGTGTACGCATCTGCTGAGAATTTGACAGTGCTACGGTAGCGATGGCTGTCGGCAGCGTGGAAGCAGATCTAGGAGGGTAGACGGTGGCGGCGGGGCGCGGTGGACGAGACGGTCATAGGAGCGGCACCGGCAAGGTGGACGACGACGGGGATGAAGCGAGAGGACGGGATGCAAGGATCCCGGTTCGAAGCCGTGGATGAGAGAGGTCGATCTCTTGTAATGGACAGCGACGTTGGGGTATCAGCTTCGGCATGGTGGAGGTGGACAGCGGTGGATGGGGTGGCGGACGGCGGTGGATGGAGGAGGGTGGGCTGGAGAGGGTGTTTTGGCACCCAGGGAGTACGAATGGGGAAAAGGGAGGTAGAGAGGAAGGGGGAACCATGTATTCAGGGCGCGCTTGTCTCAAATGCGAGGAAATTTACAAACTTAGCCCCCATTTCAAATTTCTACCATATCACAACAACATTGGTCGGTCGGGGATACGACGGTAATCTCGCATACTTCGAATATTTGCCGACGAGAGTTTGTTTTTGGCGCCCACCGTGTATGAATGTGAATCGGGGAGGGTTCGATTTCGGCCGAGGACACGCTGTGTTTTGGCGCCCTCCGTTTATGAATCCGGGTGAGAGGCGGTTACATCACGTTTGGGTGAAATTACAAACCTACCCCTATTGAAACCTATAGAAATCCAGCAGATAGGCTTTGCGTGGCAGGGATAGGAAGTAGTGATTTCCATCTCGCAGATTTTGGTTTTGGACGGTTACTGCGACTTTCCCCGCTTCGTTCAAATTTTGCAGAGTGCACGTTTGCCCTGCCAACTCAATTCGAATCCCGTTTGTATTCTATTTTATTCCGGGCGGGATCCATTTTCAATTGGAATTACATCCTATATACATCATTTTTTTATATATACTTTCAAAAGCACAACAAAGAATTCTGCTCCTTTATATGTATAATATGATTTACAAATACAACGATCTTGAAATCTTAAGGTTGAATTCGAAAAAATTTATCCAAATTATGTTCTACAAAAATGTATGGATCAGTAATATCTACATATTAAATAACATAGATGTGCGTGAATTCATATGAGTATGCATGTTTGATAGATCAATTTTGGTTCGAGTATGGATTACATGTATCATCATCTCAAATTCAAATATTTGAATCCTTTTTTTGTTCACCCCTTTCATGCCCGTCTCTCTTGCATGCATGCTCCTTCCGGTAGCTATCACTCTCTTTTCTCCAGCTCACCCGCATGCTCACTTCATGTTTCTCCTATCCTCGCAAACATGGTCTCTCGACGTCTCCCTTGAGAAGTGTCGCACTCTCCTGATCATTATACATTACACGGTTTTAATTATCTCTCACGTCTCTACTATTCTCTGGTATCACTCGGTACCTAAGCTTTCTTTTTCACCGCCACACACACAGTCTCCACTCGTCTTTCACTTTGTCTTTCTCTCTATGGGATTCTCTCACACACCCTATATGTCTCTACATATGACTCATACCACTAAAATTACTCTCTCTCTCTCCTGTAGACACAACATTTGTTGCGGTCTCTGTTTCATCTCCATCCCAGACAGACATTATTCATTTGTTTACCGATCTGACAACCCCGACTACCGTCTCCTCTCTCTCTCACACAGACACACACACAACTCCTGCTTCCACTCCCCTTCCCGACTACCGTCTCTCTCTCTCTCACACACACACACAAAACTCTCGCTTTCGCACCCCGACTCGTATTTCTCTCACAAACATTTATCGACTAGCTAGCCTCTAGATAGGTTTATGCACCCGCACACTCGTGCTTCCACCATCGCATACATGTCTCTCTCCCGCTCCTTGTATCTATGTAGATTTTTCTTCCCTTCTTGAGACACGCCCTCTCGATCGTGCACACACACACTATCACCTCATTTTAAGCTGATACTTATCGCACACACACTCCTTGTGTCTTTGTCACACATGCACTCCGTCCTCCTCCACTCTCCCTCTCTCTCACACACACATGGGCTTTTTGCAACAACTAGCAAGATGCCCATTCGTTGCACGGAATATCAAGATGCATTTGTATGAGTAGTTTATCTTGTGGGGGAAAAGGATGAACGAGGGAAGGCCTTATTTGCAAATGTGGAGAGGGGTGTGGGTATCTTTTTGCAAAATTGCCATAGTTTCCTTCCTATCCGTCAGATATAGATCGGACGGCCTATATTGCAGGATGGCAGGCACACGATCATCACCGACAATGCTTTTTATAAGAGTAGGGATAAAAAATAGAGTTGGTGATGACGGTGGGCCTACCATCCTGCAATGTAGTTCGTCCGATTTATATCTGACGGGTAGGAAGGAAAATATGGCAATTTACCCGCACTCTTCACCACATTTGCAGATAAGGCCTTCCCTCGTTCATCCATTTCTCCCACAAGATCTTGATGTTCCGTGCAACGCACGGGCATCTTGCTAGTAAGAGTAGAAATTAAACATATACCACTTCTCGAATCTTGAAACCAACAACATTCCTCACTTATCTCATCAAAACCGCCAAAGGAATATATTTTGAGTGAAACATAACATATTTTTAGTAATATACGTATTTCAAAACTAGACTTTTTTCTATCAAATCGGTGAATATGTATTATTCTACTTTGATTGTGTGGCAACGCATTGGCACATTGCTAGTAGTTATTATAATTTTTTGGACACCAGACAAATGGTGGAGTACATATACGAAGAGAACAGGCGCACGCACGCAATCGGCCTCTCGCTGTCTCGCACACATGAGTGTTACGTAAAGGCGACGTTAACAAATAAACCCTAAAACCCTAGGTGCACGATTGCTGCATTCGTAGGTACCGGGTATGTGGCGGAGCACCTTTGTATGAATAGTCAGGTCATGTGATAATTTGATCCGTAGGAGTTGATGGTCGGGACCACAGGTGAATGACTTGGAGCGTGGTGGCTCGCCAGTTGCCACAGATCGAGTAGCCACATTTAAAACATCATTTTTAGCGGGGTTAATTTAGTCTGCATGCATGACTCTCCTCCCCCCACGCTCGTCCAATCCGTTGTGACCAGCAATAATTCCACCCCTTCGCTCCCCCGTAATTTACTCCAACAAATATGCCCACGTAGCTGTTACTTAACTGCAGGTGCATTGCATCACTAACATATAGGCCCAATAGGGGTTTGGCCCACATGTCAGTGACACAACTGGACCTGCAGTTAAGTCAGTGCGGCTCAGTCCATATCTTACGTAGGTGTGCCATTGCTCGCTATAAATACTGCGCCTCCCACGACATCGCTATCTCCTCCCCCTCACGTTCACGTTCATCTCTATCTCCTCCCCCTCCCTCTCACGTCGACCACCATGGCATCGCCCCTCCCAAGCCCTAGGAGCCCCTCGCTGCACCGCGCGGACGGCCATGCGTCGTCGTTCCGTTCCTCGCCACCACTAGTCGAGGACGACGCGTCGGTGTTCCGCTCCTCGCCGCTACGCGACGCGTTGCTGTTCCGTTCCTCGCCGCCACTAGTCGAGGAGGACGCGTCGGTGTTCTGCTCCTCGCTGCGACGCATCAAGGTGGATGCGTCGGTGTTCCCAATCTCGCCAGCACGCGTGCCGGAGGACGCGTTAGCTCCCCGCTACAAGGAGAATGTCGTGCCGCCCGTCGAGCCCCCTAGCCTTGAGGAGCTTTGGAAAGAAATGGATGTCGCCTTGTGGGAGGCTTTGCCTCCAGCAGAGCGTGCCAAAATAGAGGCGGAGAAGAAGGCCGAGGAAGAGAAGCGCACCGCGGAACAAGCTGCCTGGGAGGCCTATGTCGCGTCCGAGAGAGTTAGGCGATTGGCTCTTTGGCAGAAGGCTCGTGCGAGGGCCGTGAGGGTGGCGGAGGACGCCCGTGCCAACGCCCTGAGTGCAGTCGGGCACAAGCGCCTCATCTACGCTTGGCGGTACGTGGACCGGGTGCACGCTTCCAGCGAGGAGGAGTAGCTATTGGCGCCGGATCACCACACCGGTCAGATCGTGCTCGCCCGCTAATCAGCACCTCGCGAGTTGCGAGGCTGAGGAAGAGGTGTTGTGTCGGCGCGCTGGGAAACGGCCGCGCACCAGGGCACTCGTGGCGCGCCGCAAGTGCTCCTGTGAGCGCCGTGGCTTTTAGGAGGAGTATAATTTTTGTTTCGTAAGGCGATCTCATTAGTTTTGGGACGCAAATGATAAATCCCGAATGTTCAGGAATTTTTAGTGTCTTTAATTAAATATGCAAAAGGGAAAGTTTGGAAACCTTGTGTATTCGTACGCATTTTGCAAGTATGTGCATATAGCACAAACTTTACTATATACTATCGCACTACACATCTCTCTCGATATATGCTTGCAGACTGTGGTACTCCCTCCGTCCAGGTCAATAAGTCATCTTTGGTTGTGCACCGTGACCTAGAAGGAGGGAAGACTTATAAACCTAGACGGAGGGAGTACTACTATTACTTATGTACTCCCTCTGTTCGGGTTTATTAGGCCTCTCAGCATCACAAGCATGTCCCCTTTTATAAGGCCCCACGTTGGAAAGGTGAATGCATCCAACCATTTCATTGGTTGTATTGAAAGGTATTGTTGTTGGTGCCATGGCTGAAAAGTTAATACACTTCATGTGTGCTTTTTCATTGGCTGCATGCATGTGAGAGAGTGCATTGGGAGTGGAATGGAAGAATTAATGTGAGGAAATTACTATGTGTCTTGGTCTATGAGAAGTTGTCTTTAGGGCTAATAAACCCAGACGGAGGGAGTACGTGCAAATGCACATTTTAACATTACGATGCGGTTTTTGTAAAAGTAGAAAAACAACACTAGTCAAGCTTGTGAAACGATTCAATGCAAAACAAATGCAAAAATGCTCGTTTGATTGTTTACTTTTAGCTTCCTTCTATGTGGTTATTTCTCTGTCGTACTTTGTATGGAGTATCTCACTGGTTGGAAAGGCATGCAAATTCCCAAACCGCTTCCTACACCCTGTATCGAATTTTTTTCCTAACAAGTTGTGCCGTGCAATTGGAATTCCAACTTGAGTACTACTACTAGTAGGAGTACCAGGGGCTAGTTCTTTTAGGCTTCTAGATTAGTAATCCCATAACTACTACCTCCGTCCTGGTTTATTGGTCCCCATTGTAATCTGTGTCAAATTTTGATTATAAATTTAACTAATGAAATGTTAGTGCATGTCACATGCACTACTCCATCCGTCTAGGTGAGTAAGTGATCTTAGGCTATGCACCATGACCAAGGAGGAGGAGAAAACGAGAAACTTTAATGTTTATTTGCTAATTAATAGTATTGCATGCAATGAACTAACCACTGCATGTCGTGTTTGATATCTCAAGTCATTGAAAGCATGCACACTCTTTATCTCTTATTGGTTGATATCTCAACAAACAAGAAATGAGGTAGAAGTTAATGCACCGTGCCTAAGACTAGTCACAATGGATAATAACATACACATATCCCTAGACTATGTTACTACCTTCATAGTGGGTAGTAACTTAAGGGTGGTAATATTGCATTGGGACATGTGATGTTGCGGTAACTAGCTAAGTTACTACAACTATCTCTCTCCTCATTAACTCATTGCCACATAAGCAAATTTATCGAGTTGGACTCGATGTTACTGCTGAAGTTACTCCCACTGTGGCTAGTCTAAGTGTTTTGGGATTATTTGGTTTTCGTAAGATGACTTACACACCTAGACAGAGGGATTACAATGGTGAGGAATAAACCAGTTAAATCTTTGGCCAAAATTTAGCACAAATTACAATGGTGAGGAATAAACCAGGATGGAGTAGTAGTTTAGAAGCCCAAATAAATGAGTGAGGCGCCTTATTGTTACTCTCCACTGTGACTAGTCTTGTGGGAAAAGATGGGGAAGCTGCCAAAAGAGCTGGCCCTATGAGTAGTAGCTAGGGATCGAGTGTGCGAGATGAACCGGAGAAAGTAAATGCAGAGAGATGAAATGCAAAAAAGACGGAGGGATGTGATGGTTGCTTGTCCGTTTATTTTACCAGGCCACTTATTACTGGGAGTGGTTGGGTTTTGTGATATGACGGCTTTACTGCCGCGCCATGAGCGGGGTGAGAGGTGAGACTCCCGTGCAGCGCCGCCCTCTACACTTGTACTACATCGGTCATGGTTTATTAGTCCCCCATTGAATTTGACTGAAGATTTAACTGACAAAATGTTAGTGCATGTCAACAAAAACTATATCGTTGGATTCGTATTTGAACATAGTTTTGAATGATATAATTTTAGGTGACATGCACTAGCATTTATCGTACTATATATAATGTTAGTTCAATTTTTGGTCGTACTAATCTATAGTAGTAAGGTGCCCAAAACTTGCATCCAAAACTTGTGAAGAAATAACACTTATTGTGCTTTCCAAGAAATAATCTCTAAGAATTAGTTTTTGAGTATTGATTGTTATACATGTTGGCTACAGATGACATGGCACTTTCTTATAGTCAACAATTGGCTATACTATTAAGTAATATTAACCATGCCCTTATACACTTAGACGGAGGGATTAAATCAGGATGACTTGCAAGCGGGCGGAGGAGATGTAAGAAATGGTTCATCGTAAGTCTTTCACCACTACTATAGTAAAAATTCCTACATGGAAGATTCTAGACTAAACCATAAACGGATACACTTTTATTCAAGCGTGATACTCCAATAGAGCAAGATCCTGCATGGAAGTCTCCACATGCTTAGACAACGGATTACATTGAGCGAAGACTAATGATCAACATTTAACTTGATAATGCGTATGTCTAGGTGAACCTCCTTGGAGTCCCCGTGCACCGCGTCGGCGGGTAAAGGATGCCATGGGTTTTCCATGTCCACATTGGCGGGATAGTCCCAGCTCCCCAGAGTCCAAGTCCATTCGATGAGGCCGGTGTCGCCGCCCATGCAACCTAGAGGGGTAGTAACACTGACCATGCACCCATACATCGGCCTCGTGTCAGTGTCAGTGTCAGCAGCATCGCCCCTGACACACATTACAGAGATGGGGCGGCGGCCTGCGCGGGCCTTTCCGGTGCCCACGATCAAGAGGAAGACGCTGCCGTCCTCCTCCGAGACTAGCAGGTGGCGGTGATCCTCCAACGACTCCGGCATGGTGAATAGGTAGCACGTCTCGTACTTGATGTTCTCCGCCAAGGGCCAGCAGTGACCGCTGCACGCATCCGTGAGGTGATGCACCATGTCCGCCGGCGAGCCACAAAACGGCATCAGGAACTCATAGCAGTGGACGAAGGGCTCCTTGGAGGCATCGACCATGCCGTCCATGTAACGGGAGTGGCTGTAGGGGACGTTGCGCCAGTTGAATATATGAGCAAGTTACTACGAGATTTAATCCGAATAAGCACAAAATAAATCATGAATTCTACCATGATTTCGAACAGGAAGGACAAAAACACATACGGTGCAACGAGAGCAGCCCCGTTGGCGTTGAGATTTTCGCCCATGTCCAAACACCACGTAGACACGGTCTTTGAGCACGGTTCATAGTCGTTCCACGCTCGGGCATCGAAGTTTGTAACTATTTTAGATTAGAATATACTACTCCTCAGTGCTAGTAGTAGAGCAGAGTCCTACTCTACTAGTCTACTCAAGCAAGTTAGGGCATAGCACTGTAGGGAGTACCAGTACTGTGATCACTCAAGCAAGTTGTCTGGCATCGACATGACCCTACGCTAGTGGTATGTGTCTCGTAAGTCAAGCGGCGTGTTGTAGTCATCATCACCTATCCACTTCCCGCAGCACATATTCCCTTCTCCATCTTTGTCCGCACATAATCTCGTCCAATCTTCCATCCCCGCTAAGGCGCCTCCCCCCTCGTCCGAAACCCAAGCACTAACAATGGCAGAACCGAGCAGCATCCATCGAAAGAGTGGCTGGAATTCGCTCCCCATAGAGGTAATCAAGCTCATTGTTTCGCGTGCGGACAATCTCAGTACCATGCCGCTCGCCGCGTGCTTGTCGGGGCTGTACCTTTTACTCAAAGCCCTCAGGACGGAGCTTTTTAAGCCATCTCCTTGCTTGCTGATGCCGCCTGATCTTCAGAAACGGCGTGTCACGCAGCATAATGATCGTAGGGTGGTGAGCATCAACCCCCTTGACTGCGATCCGATCCCCGTCAGCCTCAACTACATTAACGGTATGTACTGGGTCGGCATGAACATGTCTTGGATGGTGCTCATCGACGGTCGCGGCAGCTGGATGCTCGTGGATGCTCGTGGAGGTCTTCACTCTTCTCGCCTACTTACTGCTTCTGTTGCACCCCCAGCCCTGGTTGCTGCTGTTGCTGCTGCTATTTTCAATGTACAATCAGTAGTATATTTTGTCTGTTGGTTGAATAAATGTGTTGTTAGAACGACAAACACAATGTTTTGGAACTCGTTGCATGGTTCGATCCTTTAGTGCCCCATACCGTATGTAGCGCATACTATTTTTTGTAGGGAACACATTTTCCACTTGTTGATAACATGCAGCCCACTGATGAAGGCCCAATAGAGAAGCTCATAATTAACTGGAAGGGAGGCTCTCACATGAATCCGGCCCAGGTACATTCTCATGGTCCCCTAAACATAAATAAGTAAATAAATAAATAAATCTAAATGCTCATGCACCAGTTGTCGGTGTCAAAACTGGCGGATCTCGGGTAGGGGGTCCTGAACTGTGCGTCTAAGGCGGATGGTAACAGGAAGCAGGGAACATGATGTTTTACCCAGGTTCTGGCCCTCTTGATGGAGGTAAAACCCTACGTCCTGCTTGATTAATATTGATGATATAGGTAGTACAAGAGTAGATCTACCACGAGATCGGAGAGGCTAAACCCTAGAAGCTAGCCTATGGTATGATTGTATGTTGTCCTACGGACTAAAACCCTCCGGTTTATATAGACACTGGAGAGGGCTAGGGTTACACAAGGTCGGTTACAAAGGAGGAGATATACATATCCGTATTGCCTAGCTTGTCTTCCACGCCAAGTAGAGTCCCATCCGGACACGAGATGAAGTCTTCAATCTTGTATCTTCATAGTCCAACAGTCCGGCAAAAGTATATAATCCAGCTGTCCGGAGACCCCCTAATCCAGGATTCCCTCAGTAGCACCCGAACCAAGCTTCAATGACGATGAGTCCGGCGCGCAGTGTTATCTTCGGCATTGCTAGGCGGGTTCTTCTCCAACTTTCAAGTGTTCGTAAGTAGTGTCCGGCTCCATAAATGTTTGAACCTCTTGTCTTCTGTGCCCAATAAGGGCCATCTCCCACGCGTCGAACGAATATGAGGCGCCAGGGAGTTTTTACATTCGCCCCCCTAGCCAGATAAATAAATTGTCTATTAAAGGGATGGGGATTCTTAGATCCAATCCATATTATCCTCAGCCAGCGAGAATTCATCAGAGCGTGCTTCGAAAAGATCCATTCCAGCATGGCCGACCTCCGCAGCTCCTCCTCCCGCCCCATAGCCCTAAGCCCGATGATTGGGAGAGGTGTTCAGTCCTGACAATCTCACCTCTGCCTCCATCCTACGTATCACCGGCTATGTTGCTCTCTGCGAGTTGTTCCTGGGCTGCGAGGCTCACTTCGAGCTATGGAAAAGGTTATTCTGCCTTGTCCCTCGCACATAGAGGAAATCACTTTATCAAGTGGGTGGAGCCGAAATATGGCGCATCGCCGACACCGGATACATGTCCGGTACCCCGAAGAAGTCGTCCGAAGACTGGCCTTTGGAATGGTTTTATATGGAGGACGTCCCCCTTCCTGACCCTGTTCGGCGGGGCCTACCTGAGTTCAACAATACTCCTCTGAAGAAGCGCCGAAGTTGGTGCCCATGGAGCCCCCAAGCGGAAGACAACCGAGAAGTCCTCTATCTGATGAACCGGATCAAAACACTGGCTCAATCAGGATTGACAATAATTGAAGTTATGTCGATTTGCATAATGCGGGGAGTGCAGCCACTCCAATGTCATGGGCACCCCTTGTGGTGTTATAACGGGGCGGATGACGCCACCCGCTGCGGGCGCAAGGGTCCGGACAATGCCGCCGCTCTGGCGAAGATTCTGTCTGAACTGTTCAAGGGTGAGGAGGAGTTCACCCGCATCAAACCACGGGATGGATTCTCCATGTACAATCCTCCAAGCTGGGTAAGTCATATCTCCCTGCTCCCATTTTTCCCGCATTCTTTTTCGTAAGTATTTACCTTGCCACTATGTGGAAGGAACTGCGAAAGGCCATAAAGGAGGTCAGCAACCCTTCTCCACAACCGGAGGACCCTGACCGGGCCCTCGACTCCGGACTCGAAGAAGATTCGGTTATATCCATGGAGCTGATAGACCGGCAGTTCTATCAGTTAAGCTGCGATGATGCCATGGTGGCCATTACGGCTGATTATCCCAGACTGCTCCCTGCATCGCAGGTAAGAAAAATCAAAATGTCCCAACTCGAAAACTAGGATTCCCTTTTAGGCACTTCACCCATCATATACACATCGCATATTTTACATGGAAGGCATTCGGGACGCCCTGCCGAACCCGCGGCAACTCGCCAACAAGAGGTACCGAGGCCGGGTAGGCCAAAAAGGAGGGCGGTCAGGACGGAGACGCCGACGCAAAGGTATAGGAAAAACCCCGCTCCGTAGTTGTCGTCTTTCTCAAATTGTAATGATGCCCGCGTTTCTTTAACAGAAAGAACGATCGCCGGAATATGTCCGGCGATGCTGCCAATCAAGCTTGACCATACATAGAGGCGGAAGGCGATATGCGGCAGGCGCCGGATAATCCCCCGACAGAGGATGCAGATAGATTGTCCGCTACAAACTCAGAAGTGGAAAGCGCCATGAATCATAGGCGCCGCCGGGCCGTACTCCGCGACGCTTGTTTCTCACCAGAGGCGTTTGATGCCTTCAATTCTGGAGAGGCGTACCTCCGTGCTGCTCAAGATGGTCTAGGAAGAGCCACGAATCAGTATGTAAAGGATGTACGGGTGAGTAAATCTGGCGATTTATATGTATCAGTAGCCCCTGAGACTTGAAACAGTTAGTAGAACTGATTTAAGGATCATCTATAATGTGCAGGTCCTTACAGAGAAGAATACTAGGCTATCCCAGGAGCTGGAGCAATGCAAGACCCAAATGGGGGTCGCTCTTGCCGCATTGCAGGAACAGAAAAAGCCTCCCGCTGGTAACATTTACTTTAAAGAATTGAGGTTACCATATAGTGTGCGGCGTGTCTGCAGATCTAACAAATGATTTTGCAGATGATTCCGAAGAAAGTCCGGGGGACTAGCATGTTATGCGGCAGCTAGAGGCTGGCAAACACGTGCTAAGTAAGGTTATGCTGGAGAAAAACAGTCTCCAAGATGCCAATGTTAAGCTGAGTGTTGAACTAAAAGACATTCGGGGCCAGCTTGCGGACTCCGAGAAGGAGAATAAGCGGCTTCGTCACGGCATTTTTAGTAAGTGCTTGAACGAATCCTGCTAAAGGAGTTCGGCGAAGAAGTCAACTAACAGCATTATGTCTGTAGGTATGCTGACGGGTCGTTCCGTGGAAGAAATGCCCGGGTCTGCGGGTGATCTTCTGTCCGAGCTGTCACATCTGCACGAACAAGTTCGGCAGGTGATGTAAGGTGTTGCCCAAGCTTTGTGGCCATCTGTCTCCTTGCCAGAGGGCGTTGCAGAGCTTACGGAGAAGCTCAAGGGAGGACGGCGGCACCTACGATTATGGAAGATATCGGCCAACCGACAGGGTGCCAGAGAGGCCTGGGCCATGGTGAAGACTCGGTATACCAAGGCAGACCCAAATCACATGGCCGAGGTCGGACCTATGGGGCCCGACGGAAAAGAGATCCCCGTTAGCTTAGTTTATGGGCAAGTAGAGTTAGCCGCAAAGTATTCCCAACAGGATTGTAAGCTAGACCGCCTGTTGGATGGTATAGAGGAGGAGTTTAGTCAGTCTGCATGACTATGTAATTAAAGTGACATGTATAATGCCTTCTAGCCAGATTCTAGATCATTTGTCGTTGCGGACCTTTTCGCTTCAACCTCCGGGCCCGATAGTCCGGAGTGAATCCGAATATCCGCTCAGTTATATAAGAACCGGGGTATGCGTGGAGACCAGGCGTGTCAGGACCCCGATTCCAAGTCACATCGATCTAGCCGGTAACACCTCATATCACTTTGCGGCCTCACGCACGGTATTCCCACGGGTGTCGCCTTACCATGGCCCGGGACCTTTTGCGCCTTTTGGCTCACGTATATGATAGTGTCGCTAGCATCCATATGATAGAGAACCCGGGCCGACATGACTAGTCGTGAACCCAAATTGGCACTAACTTACGGGAACATGCATACATGAATCAACATCGGGCATGTCGGTCAGCAGCATGCGAATCCGGACTATAGCACTGGGCTAACAGGACTCCGGTGAACCGGGCTGTAGCAGGCTAGGCAGGACTCCGGAGGTCACCGCGTGACATTTCCCCAAAGGGACAGACACAGGAACAAAGTGAATCACATGCCGGCCAGTCAAGTGTTCCGGAGCAGTAGTGCTGGGCTAGTAGGACTCCGGTGAACCGAGTTGTAGCGGACTACTATGGCTCACGGAGGCACAAGACTACATTTCCCCATAAGAGAAGCTACCAAGGATAAACCACTAGGTTGTCGGATCCCACACATACCAAGCATTTCAATCATACACACAATATGCTCAATATGTGCAATACAACATGGCATCACAACAAGACTCTACGACTCAGAGTATTTATTCATTAGGCTCCGAGGAGCGAGATAATACAAACATGGGTCTCATGACCCAACATTCAGAGCATACAAGTCAACACATGCGGAAGCTTAACATGTCTGAGTACAGACATCTACAAATGAAAAAGGCTGAGGAGCCTGACTATCCACCAGATCCTGCCGAGGGCACAAGATCGTAGCTGAGGTATTAAGCTAACGTCGAAGTCCACGTGGAACTACTAGCGATACTGAAATCGCTCTACAAAACATAAATTAAGCAAACGTGAGTACAAAGGTACTCAGCAAGACTTACATCAGAACTAGCTACATATGCATCGGTATCAACAAGGGGGGGTGGTGGAGTTTAACTGCAGCAAGCCAGCTTTGACTTAGTGGCTAACCTAAACTACGACTGCAAGCAACTCTATTGAGGTGGCGCACACGAGTCCACATATTTACCATTCAATACACCACTATGGATCCGCTCCCGTCTCCCTACGAGAAGGCCATCCATAGCACTCACACTTATCTTGCGAGTTTTAGAGTATCCACTTCCACTTGTCTATGAACTGTTATAGGCAACCCAGAAGTCCTTTACCGTGGACGCGGCTATTCGAATAGTTTTATACCCTGCAGGGGTGTACTTCGTCACACATGTTTCCACCACTTAGCGTCTGCACATGACATGTGCTCGGCAGACCTCAAGCGAAAGCCGACGTGGGTGTAGACCACGACCTGACTAACCGCACAAGTCTCTAGTCCAGGTTTATCGCCTATTCGGGTTCCATCCGCAACGAGATCCGGCCGGAGTTTCGCTCACAGCCCCAAACGATGTGTGCAGGGTTCCCGAGACACCAAACAGGCGCCCGGTACACCATGCCATGGTGTATCTACCGCATTATAGCCCACCCCTAGGGTCGGCGCTACGCACGGCCGCCAACACATAACCTACAAACACCAGAAACTAGTTGCAACTCCTAGACAAAGGACGAGAGGGGTCAATAAGTCGAGCTGGGTCATATTTCAGGGCCCAATGTGTGGTAGTAGCTGTTTCATGGATCACAAACACAGAACTCAGTTCCCGAGGACGGTTTCAGTGAGACAACCCACCATGTACTCCTACATGGCCTCTCACCGCTACCTTTACCAAATCATGTTCACACACTTAGCTCACACACCGTAGGACATGTTCACACGCCTCCAATTCATCCCCGATGAATCAGACCTGAAACGACTCTATGCAATAGCAGGCATGACAAACAAGCATGAATGAGTAGGCACATCAGGGCTCAAACAACTCCTACTCATGCTAGTGGGTTTCATCTATTTACTGTGCCAATGACAGGTCATGCAGAGGATAGGGGTTCAACTACCGCAGCAAGTAACAGTTGAATCGTTGTTGTCCTAATGCAGTAAAAGAGAGCAGGAGCGAGAGAGTGGGATTGTATCGGAATTAACAAGGGAGTTTTGCTTGCCTGGCACTTCTGAAGATAGTATAGTTCTTCCTCGGTGTCATCAAACTCATCGTCGGAACCACGTCTATCAAGAGGGGACAAATTCCGGCAAACAAAGAGGAACACAATCAATGCAATGCAACAATTATGATGCATGATAATGTCATGGCAATATGCTGTTGATTGAGCTAATGCAACTAGCAATCATATTAAATGAAGTTGGTTTGAACCAAGGGATCAAATTCAAACTGCATATGTGCTTATTTAAATGTCAACTATGCAAATTGCCCTGTACAGCAACCCTAGGTTGTTCAAACATGCATGCAAATGCGATAAACAGATTCCTTGAATTTTTTTGATAATTTTTCATATATAATTTATTTCATTCTGAGTTATAGATAATTTTCTATGAATTTTAGAAGTTTTGGCATTTTCTAGAATTTCTGAATTATTTTAAACCTAGAAAATGATTACCTGCGTCAGCATTGCATCATGCTGGCGTCAGCAGGTCAACAGGGCTGTTCAGGTCAAACCTGATGGCCGGGCCCCACTAGTCAGTCTCATAGTTAACTATTTGGGTTAACTAGACTAACTAAACAACACTAGGTCCACTGGTCAGTGACTAACTAAACTAACTTAATTAAGTTTAGCTCTAACTAACTGGTTAGCCGGGCGAGGCCCGCATGTCAATGACTCAAGGGTCAAACAGAGGTCAACCCCGGGTCAAACCCGGCGCTAACTGGGCTTTGACCCACTGCGGGGCCTGCTGTCAGTGACTAGGTGCGGTCCAGCTGGCGGGGATTAGCACTAATGACCCCGCCACGTCGGTTGTCGCCGGAGTTGGCCGGCGATGACCAAACCCGCGGCGGCAACGCGCCGGACTTGTGCTAAAGGCGACAGGGGCGGTGTCTAAGGGCATCGGGGCGTAGCTCGGACTTGCCCGCATCCAGGGGGTAGGTGGGTGGCCGTGGGGGCGCTGGAGCTCGCCGGAACGGAGCTCGCGGCGGCGGCCGGAGTTCGGACCTCGATGGAAACGAAGCTACGGTGGACGGGAGGACGAACATATGCTTGTTCTGGGATCCTGGGACCACACTGAGCATAGACACGCGCTCAAACGCGGGTGACACTAACTGTGGTCACGGCGGTTACGTGGCCGGCGGAGCAAAGCTCTCGGCTGCGATGGCGAAGCTAGCTAGAGGGAGAAATCGACACGGGGGGTAGAGGGGAACGGTGGAGGGGCTCACCGCAAAGTCGAAGAGAAGCTCGGCGGCTCGGGGGAGGCTCTGTAGTCGACGGGCCGTTGGTCACGATCTCCAGCGACCCGAGGAGAAGAAGGCGTCGGAGTCGGTGCTTGGAGGCGTCCGGCGTCGCGTGAGTCGTCGAGGAGGCGTAGACGATGGAGGCGGAGCTCACGGGCATGTCAAAGGGGCGAGGGGGTGGCTCTGGTGATGACTACAGCGAACGGCGGCGAGGTTGGCGCTCGACCATCGCGGAAGAGGGTGAGGGAGACAAGGGGGAGAGAGGGGAGGGGTGCAGGGGGGTGCTGGGCGTCTTCGTGGCGCTCGGATGGGGACGGGGTGGAAGCAGGAGGTGGCTGCGGGTGCGCGCACCGGCGACACGCCTCTGCTTACTCGCAGAGGTGGGTGACGACTGGCACAAGCCAGGTGGGCTGGGCCAGCACAGGTGAGTCCCAGGTGGGTTTCTCTCTCTCTCTTTATTTTTCTTTTCTATTTTTCTATAATCTTTGTGGCTTTTCTAAAAATACCCAGACCCTTTCAAAAATCACCAAACTGAACATGCCCACTGTTTAGAATATATCCAACATGGTACATTTCAGTTTAGGATTACTTGGGCATTTAAAATATTTACTAGCATTTAAATGCCCAAATTCAAATAACATATGATTTAATCCAGTGACCTTTGGATGACCTAGAAAGTATTGCACCACTTTTGTCAGAGGTTTTAGACCAAGACAAAGATGATGAACATTTTTTAAGGGCATTTCAGGATCACTGAAAAATATTTTAGTAACCCTAGTTGGATTAAGTGGTGCTGGGGGTTTCTGCCATCCCCATTTCAACTTTCAAACAAATATAGACATGATGCATGGATGCTTATGATACTAATTGCAATCAAATTCTAGGGCTCTGACAACTCGCCCCCACTAAACAAGAATCTCGTCCCGAGATTCAAGACGTGAGGTAAGAAGACAGAGGGGATACAAAGCTAACAGGACCTTCACGATCCAGATGTCTTTCTCGAGGATGTTGATTCATTGCATCACCTTGATCTCGATGTCTTGCTTTGAGAACTACATCCAACATGACAACGGAAAGGGAGAATTTAAGAAGAATCGACCTCCCTGAGGTTCGAGCAACTTAGGATCATCTTAATGATCACAAGATCAACTCATGGAATGAGACATAGTAACATCTCTCGAGCTGAGACACGAAGCATACACCTAGAGGGATGGAGTGAAACGGATGGCGAAGGTTCACTGGGTAGGCAACGATTCCATACTCGAATAAGATGGAGCATGAATTTCAAAGTAGCAATGAGATATTTGCCATGATTTCATAACGTGATACCTCGGGGAAGGTGACTCGTAGAATTATTCCCTTAAGTGGTAAAAAGAATTACTTTTGATTCGGAGATCATTGAAACTCTTTATACCAGCCTGAGGCAATCACAATCGATCGTTTGGCGGAGTTCAAAGGAATGGCATATCCGGATCCGAATGGATGATGTGGACTATCTTGTTGAAGACAACGCAATGGATGACTTTTCTTATCATCGGAAATGGATGGGACCCATGGTAAGTCCACTTTTGAAGATGATCCTGAACAACAACTACTGAGGTGCAAGCTAGGAACAAAATGCAAATGTTGGGAATGATTCTGGTAACTGGGGAAGAACTCAATAGTCAAGAGTGAGTCCACTGTTTGAAAAGGTTATAACATAACTGAGGAAACTGGAAGCAAATCCCAGTTAACGCCAACGGTAAAACCTAGTGCTTGCGCGTGCTCTCAAGAACTTGAGCATCTCCATATTCATCAAGGTTTTACCAATATCCGTGTCAAGGATCCTGGCAACACAACATACCACCATGATGAATGGTGATGGATGATGCAGATGCAAAGGAAGATAACACTTCCTCAGATTTCACCTTAGCGAGGCCAAGGGAACAGAATCTGGACGATCGACTGAGAGACATTTAGCACTCCGCTTCTAATGTTCTCCTTGATGTGCTTGCATAATCCATTTATAGATATGGTTTGATATCTAGAACATCAAGTAAAAGGTCAGACTTCGGAAGCTCAAGAATCCATAAGGAATAACTACAGAGGCAGATCCTGCTAGATCCTTATGGGGAGGTGACCAACTTCTTCAACCAGGATACTACAATAATGGGCCTTCCGGCTAGGTGTGTTGGCCACGACATCCACGTTACCGGTTACAGAGAGACCAACAATATAGTTCTTGGAGTACGTTCCAACCATCATATCTGCCTGAGATTCAGATCTAGTTGGTGTTAGGATATTCCAGACCCATCCAGTCTAGAAGGAAAATGAAAGTTTCCAACACAATTTGACAAGATGACGTTGCGAGATTCTCAGGAATGAACTGCGATAGAAAGCTCCAAAACATGAGTTGGTTTTGATACAAACCTGTGAACACGTTGTCCTAGACAAGCATGGCCACCTGGTAGTCTTACAACAAAACACTACAGAGTTCAGGAGGAACCATCAACGAGGATATCGAAGTCCTTGCGTAAGTCTAGCTCCTAAGAAGAAACTTCTTCTCCTTGAACAAACCAATCAGTGGCTTGTGCTAGGAACACATATGGAGTGGAGGTAATTAATCTACCAAACCATAGAATACTTCGCACATATGCATGACTAATTTGGGATGATTCCAAGGGAAACAAAACAAACCTTTCTCAAATTCATGGCGGCAACTTGCACCTAGTGCACATGAACTTAGAGAAAGTCACTTCTTTCACCAAACATATACTTCATGGGCGGAACACGAAGGAAATGCTTACAAAGTTCCCAACACTAGCTCAATGTTCAACATGAATCATGGGGGAGACAAAATGCCGCTGATGAGCTCAACAGCAACTCATTGGAATTTCCATATCACTAGACTTCCACCATCATGTGAACATGGTGATAGCATTGGTCAGACCAAAAGATGTAATGGTGTATGCTCGAGGGATCATCCACGAGTAAGACAACATTATGAACATCGTTGGTTCTGATTTGACTTGACAATAGCCCATATTCAAGTCAAAGTTTTGACAAGACAATAGATCCAACAACTGATCACGAGGACCAATTGGTGAAGATATCATCTTTCTTCAATACACACAAATACAAAGATATCCCTTCAGAAAGAACCAAATTCGGCAAAGCCTTTTATCTTCCAACTCTCCAAGTTGTTGTTTAGCTTAACCAACTAGCTCAGGGGTATCCAACACATATTCTTGGAGAAGGGGTGGTTTATTGGAAAACCAACTTGATCACAAACTCAACATAACAGTCAGGGGACAATCCGGTAACACTTCCGAGAAGATATCCGGAAAATCACGAACCACCGATATGTTACTAAGCTCGAGAACAATCTTGCTCTTCAGGGCAAGACGATGTGATCAAGAGAGCGAGGGACTGGCACAATCCTAACTCATTGATCGAAGAGTGCACCAGAAATAAGGACTAGGTAGCATGATCAATCTTAGGATGAAGATTTAATAACCAGCACACTAAGAATGAGAGTGTTGTCCATTAACTACCATGCAACGGGGTTGCTAGGAGTACTGATTTCACACATCACGATTCACTTGTCGGTATTCCAGTTGCGACAGCACAACACCGGGGAATGAATAATGATGGCGAGAAGTGTCACTACGTCAAGAATTCATAAGGGAAGGTGCAATTCTCATGACATTCCTGACATAAGGAGGGCAATATTTCAGGGTAGAACAGATCAATAGCTTGATTGCATTTGATCTGCGAAATACAACTGCTTTGACCCAATCCTAGATATGGATGAGATACTGGAGTTTGTTTCTCCTAGTCATTCTAGAATAGTATGGCTTGACAGACCACAAGAATAATAGGCATCGATGAACATGAATGCACAACTATTCCTGACTATCAAGTGATAGACTAGGGTCGGGATACAGCTGAGGAGGGTCAACTCAAGGAACATATAACTTTCTGAGTTCTGGATGCATTGATTAGTATGTCGAATCAAGTTCAACATGTTTCTTCCGGATAACCCATGCAGAGAGGTAGGACTGGCAGAGTCACAATTATGAACGGAGAACTCCTCAAGAGCACCCTGGTTGTGATCTTTGGTTCAAGAGAACTCCTGCCATGATGGTTCATGGTATTTGGAAGAATGATACACCACGGACCTCGAAGACTACCACAAAGATTATTAATATCCTAGAGGTACGAGCAACACTACCAACACGAGGTAAATAGAGTGGATCTTGGGTTAAGAACCCAGGAATAGAATACCTACTACTAAATGGCATCACGGGATGCTTTCGAGAGTGGTGGCCAGAATCATCACACCAGAACACAAAACATGGCTAGATTACTAGGTGACTCCCTAAAACACCTAGGGTCATAGTAATAGCTCCAACATATATGTCGAGGCAACAAAGTACCTCAACTCACCGATTAGTGTGATTAATCTGGTCCAAATGGACATCAGGAATAGGAGGAAGGGGTTTGCAAATGCATCAGACTACTTAGAAACCTGGGATGACTCGGACAGCATAACGGCTGTAAATGCTCAAAAGATTTGAGACATCCTGCAAAATGGTGGCATAACCACTCAACAACACAATATCAAAGTTCCGAGATCAACTGTCAACATACGGAAGTAGTAGGAACGGAATTGAGGCTTGAAACTATCAATTCTATAAATCTATGGATTAGTAACACGTCATCGTGATAGATAGAAGAGAAGCCTAGTTCTTAACCCCCGCAGAAAAGAAGAGGGTGACTCAGATCAGAGGGCATAGGGTAAAGGAGTAAAAAGAGCCTTACGTTCCATTCCACAATCAATCCCCTTATATAACTAAAGCATTTGTAGACTCAACTTCGACCAGTATGGCTTGGTAATCCTACAGGCAGTTAGGCTCAGATACCAAAGCTGTTAGGACCCCGATTCCAAGTCACATCGATCTAGCCGGTAACACCTCATATCACTTTGCGGCCTCACGCACGGTATTCCCACGGGTGTCGCCTTACCATGGCCCGGGACCGTTTGCACCTTTTGGCTCACGTATATGATAGTGTCGCTAGCATCCATATGACAGAGAACCCGGGCCGACATGACTAGTCGTGAACCCAAAGTGGCACTAACTTACGGGGACAGGCATACATGAATCAACATCGGGCATGTCGGTCAGCAGCGTGCGAATCCGGGATGTAGCACTGGGCTAACAGGACCCCGATGAACCAGGCTATAGCAGGCTAGGCAGGACTCCGGAGGTCACCGCGTGACATTTCCCCGAAGGGACAGACACAGGAACGAAGTGAATCACATGCCGGCCAGTCAAGTGTTCCGGAGCAGTAGTGCTGGGCTAGCAGGACTCTGGTGAACCCAGCTGTAGCGGACTACTATGGCTCGCGGAAGCACAAGACTACATTTCCCCATAAGAGAGGCTACCAAGGATAAACCACTAGGTTGTCGGATCCCACACATACCAAGCATTTCAATCATACACACAATATGCTTAATATGTGCAATACAACATGGCATCAGAACAAGACTCTACGACTCAGAGTTTTTATTCATTAGGCTCCGAGGAGCGAGATAATACAAACATGGGTCTCATGACCCAACATTCAGAGCATACAAGTCAACACATGCGGAAGCTTAACATGTCTGAGTACAGACATCTACAAATGAAAAAGGCTGAGGAGCCTGACTATCCACCAGATCCTACCGAGGGCACAAGATCGTAGCTGAGGTATTAAGCTAACGTCAAAGTCCACGCGGAACTACTAGCGAGACTGAAATCGCTCTGCAAAACATAAATTAAGCAAACATGAGTACAAAGGTACTCAGCAAGAATTACATCAGAACTAGCTACATATGCATCGGTATCAACAAGGGGGGGGGGTGGAGTTTAACTGCAGCAAGCCAGCTTTGACTTAGTGGCTAACCTGAACTACGACTGCAAGCAACTCTTTTGAGGTGGCGCACACGAGTCCACATATTCACCATTCAATACACCACTATGGATCTGCTCCCGTCTCCCTACGAGAAGGCCATCCATAGCACTCACACTTATCTTGCGAGTTTTAGAGTATCCACTTCCACTTGTCTATGAACTGTTATAGGCAACCTAGAAGTCCTTTATGGCGGACACGGCTATTCGAATAGTTTTATACCCTGCAGGGGTGTACTTCGTCACACATGTTTCCACCACTTAGCATCTGCACACGACATGTGCTCGGCAGACTTCAACCGAAAGCCGACGTGGGTGTAGACTACGACCTGATAACCGCACAAGTCTCTAGTCCAGTTTTATCGCCTATACGGGTTCCATCCGCGAGGAGATCCGGCCGGAGTTTCGCTCACAGCCCCAAACGATGTGTGCAGGGTTCCCGAGACACCAAACGGGCGCCCGGTACACCGTGCCACGGTGTATCTACCGCATCATAGCCCATCCCTAGGGTCAGCGCTATGCACGGCCACCAACACATAACCTACAAACACCAGAAACTAGTTGCAACTCCTGGACAGAGGACGAGAGGGGTCAATAAGTCGAGCGGGGTTATATTTCAGGGCCCAATGTGTGGTAGTAGCTGTTTCATGGATCACAAACACAGAACTCAGTTCCTGAGGACGGTTTCAGTGAGACAACCCACCATGTACTCCTACATGGCCTCTCACCGCTACCTTTACCAAATCATGTTCACACACTTAGCTCACATACCATAGGACATGTTCACACACCTCCGATTCATCCCTGATGAATCAGACCTGACACGACTCTATGCAATAGCAGGCATCACAAACAAGCATGAATGAGTAGGCACATCAGGGCTCAAACAACTCCTACTCATGCTAGTGGGTTTCATCTATTTACTGTGCCAATGACAGGTCATGCAGAGGATAGGGGTTCAACTACCGCAGAAAGTAACAGTTGAATCATTGTTTTCCTAATGCAGTAAAAGAGAGCAGGAGCGAGAGAGTGGGATTCTATCGGAATGAACAAGGGGGATTTGCTTGCCTGGCACTTTTGAAGATAGTATAGTTCTTCATCGGTGTCATCGAACTCGTCGTCGAAACCACGTCTATCGAGAGGGGACAAATACCGGCAAACAAAGAGGAACACAATCAATGCAATGCAACAATTATGATGCATGATAATGTCATGGCAATATGCTGTTGATTGAGCTAATGCAACTAGCAATCATATTAAATGAAGTTGGTTTGAACCAAGGGTTCAAATTCAAACTCTATATGTGCTTATTTAAATGTCAACTTTGCAAATTGCCCTGTACAGCAACCCTAGGTTGTCCAAACATGCATGCAAATTCCATAAACAGATTCCTTGAATTTTTCTGATAATTTTTCATATATAATTTATTTCATTCTGAGTTATAGATAATTTTCTATGAATTTTAGAAGTTTTGGCATTTTCTGGAATTTCTGAATTATTTTAAACCCAGAAAATGATTAACTGCTACAGCATTGCGTCATGCTGGCATCAGCAGGTCAACAGGGCTGTCCAGGTCAAACCTGACGGTCGGGCCCCACTAGTCAGTCTCACAGTTAACTATTTAGGTTAGCTAGACTAACTAAACAACACTGGGCCCACTGGTCAGTGACTAACTAAACTAACTTAATTAAGTTTAGCTCTAACTAACTGGTTAGCTGGGCGAGGCCCGCATGTCAGTGACTCAAGGGTCAAACAGAGGTCAACCCCGGGTCAAACCCGGCGCTAACTGGGCTTTGACCCACTGCAGGGCCCGCTGTTAGTGACTAGGTGCGGTCCAGCTGGCGGGGATTAGCACTAATGACCCCGCCACGTCGGCTATCACCAAAGTTGGCCGGCGGTGACCAAACCCGCGGCGGCAACGCGACAGACTTGCGCTAAAGTCGACGGAGGCAGTGGCTAAGGGCATCGGGGCGTAGCCCGGACTCACCCGCATCCAAGGGGTAGGTGGGTGGCCGTGGGGGCGCCGGAGCTCGCCGGAACGGAGCTCGCGGCGGCGACCGAAGTTCGAACCTCGACGGAAACGAAGCTACAGTGGACGAGAGGAGGAACGGATGCTTGTTCTGGGATCCTGGGACCACACTGAGCACAGACACGCGCTCAAACGCGGGCGACAGCAACTATGGCCGCGGCGGTTACGTGGCCGGCGGAGCAAAGCTCTCGGCCGCGACGACGAAGCTAGCTAGAGGGAGAAATCGACACGGAGGGTAGAGGGGAACGGCGGAGGGGCTCACTGCAAAGTCGAAGAGAAGCTCGGCGGCTCGGGGGAGGCTCTGGAGTCGACGGGCCGGCGGTCGCCATCTCCGGCGACCCGAGGATAAGAAGGCGTCGTGGTCGGTGCTTGGAGGCGTCCGGCGTCACGTGAGTCATCGAGGAGGCGTAGACGATGGAGGCGGAGCTCACGGGCACGTCAGAGGGGCGAGGGGGTGGCTCTGGTGACGACTACGGCGAACGGCGGCGAGGATGGCGCTCGGCCATCGCGGAAGAGGGTGAGGGATACGAGGGGGAGAGAGGGGAGGGGTGCAGGGGGGTGCTGGGCGTCTTTGTGGCGCTCGGATGGGGACAGGGTGGAAGCAGGAGGTGGAAGCAGGAGGTGGCCGCGGGTGCGCGCGCCGGCGACACGCCTCTGCCTACTGGCAGAGGTGGGTGACGACTGGCACAAGCCAGGTGGGCTGGGCCAGCACAGGTGAGGCCCAGGTGGGTTTCTCTCTCTCTCTCTTTATTTTTCTTTTCTACTTTTCTGTAATCCTTGTGGGTTTTCCAAAAATACCTAGACCCTTTCAAAAATCACCAAACTGAACATGCCCACTGTTTAGAATATATCCAAGATGGAACATTTCAGTATAGGATTACTTGGGCATTTAAAATATTTACTAGCATTGAAATGCTCAAATTCAAATAACATATGATTTAATCCAGTGACCTTTGGATGACCTAGAAAGTATTGCACCATTTTTGTCAGAGGTTTTAGACCAATACAAAGATGATGAACATTTTTGAAGGGCATTTCAGGATCATTGAAAAATATTTTAGTAACCCTAGTTGGATTAAGTGGTGCTGGGGGTTTCTGCCATCCCCATTTCAACTTTCAAACAAATATAGACATGATGCATGGATGCTTATGATACTAATTGCAATCAAATTCTAGGGTTGTGACAAGGCGTAGGGGTCGTTGGTGCTTTATCAGACAAGTGCCCAACTAGTTATGTTATATTACATGGGTAGTAAGAAACATCTTGCAGGGAGAATAGTTCCGCTAAGGGTTCCTTTCCCTGGGTAGGCATGCCCTAAAGTGCATGTCCGGACTGCGATAAGAAACACAGAAAAAGCATCTGGGGCAGATATGGACAATAAATAAAATTCATCTTTTGTTCACCGACCGAATATTCCCTTAAGAACGCTAGCTTTCGGCTTCACCCAGTTTGAGGTACACATCCGGCTGACCTGGCAGTAACAATCGCAGAGGTGCTCCCCTTATGCCCTAGCCGAATTAACGGGAACGTAGGGCATAAATACAAGAGCCCGGAAACCCAGCTTGGCCAAAACTTAAGTGATATCGATGCATATAATGGTGAAAAAAGGTACATGCGGAAGTATAACACATGTGTTGGGCATGAAGCCCGGATAAATAATGTAAGCTTCTGTGAAGGAAGCCCCCAGGTATGAAGAGTGCGGCTAGCACATCTGTAATGTGCAAACGGGGCACAAGGTGTCCCTTGAAGGCCTAGAGAAATAAGAGAAGAAAGAAAGAAAGGAAAACAAGACATATAATGTATTTGTGAAAAAATGGACAAAGGGAGGGGACTAACATAGAGTCCGGTGCTAGGCGTAGAATCTTTGGAGCCTGGCCGCGTTCCATGGGTTTGGCTCGAGTCGACTAGTCGATGCATCCCGCAGTCGGTACACTCCACCGGTCAGAACTTGGTTAATATTGAAGGGATCTTCCCATTTGGGCTCGAGCTTGTTCTTTTTCTTATCCGGCAGGCGTAGAACTAGTTCGCCAACGTTATAAGTTTTGGCCCGTACTTATCTGCTTTGGTATCTGCGAGCCTGTTACTGATAAAATGTGGAATGGGCTTTGGCTACGTCGTGCTCCTCCTCCAAGGTGTCCAGACTGTCCTACCAATCGAGCTTGGCTTCTCTTTCTTCGTACATGCGCACTCAAGGTGAGTCATGAATTATGTCGTAGGGCAAGACTGCCTCTGTGCCGTACACCATAAAAATGGTGTATATCTGGTACTACCATTCGGCGTGGTCTGCAGCCCCCAGAGTACAAAGTCGAGCTCCTCTACCCAGTGCATGTCAGACTCCGTTAAGAAACACACTAATCTGGGTTTAATACCGCTCATTATAAGACCGTTTTCTCGTTCGACTTGACTGTTGGTTTGTGGGTGATAGACTGAAGCATAATCGAGCTTGATGCCCATTTTGCTGCACTAGAGTTTTACCTCGTCGGCTGTGAAGTTCGTGTCGTTATTAGTGATGATGTTGTGGCGGACGCCGTAACGGTGTACAACCCCGGATATGAAATCTATCACCAGTCCGGATTCGGCTATTTTAACCGGTTTGGCCTCTATCCATTTGGTGAATTTATCCACCATGACCAATAAGTATTTTTTCTTGTGGGTTCCCCCTTTAAGGGGTCTAACCATGTCAAGCCCCCAGACCGCAAAGGGCCATGTAATGGGGATTGTTTGGAGGGCGGTGGGTGGCATGTGGCTTTGGTTTGCAAAGAGCTGGTAACCGGCGCAATGTTGGACCAAGTCCTGTGCATTTGCCCGGGCCATTGGCCAATAGAGTCCTGTACGGAAGGCCTTGCTTACAAGAGCCCGGGCTGCGGCGCGATGACCGCCGAGTCCGGCGTGAATTTCTGCCAAAAGATTCCGCCCTTCCTCTTCGGAGATGCACCTTTGAAGGACTCCGGTAGTGCTTTTCTTGTACAATTCTCCCTCATGGACCCTGTAGGCCTTTGATCGCCGCACTATGCAGCGTGCCTCATTTTGGTCCTCCGGAAGTTCCTGTCTAGTTAGGTAGGCCAAGAATGGTTCTGTCCACGGGGCAATAATGGCCATTATTTCATGGGTTGAAGGTGTTATTTCGATGGCGGAGCCTCCGATTGTGTCAGAGAGTTCGGTATCGGGTATTTTGGCCGGGTTCGGACTGTTGTTACCGGTGTCCCCTTCCCATGCCACGGATGGCTTGAAGAGCCTTTCTAGAAATATGTTGGGGGGGGACCGTGTTACATTTTGTGCCGATGCGGGCGAGGATATCCGCCGCCTGATTGTTTTCCCGAGCCACATGGTGAAATTCGAGTCCCACGAATCGAGCTGACATTTTTAGGACGACATTTCGATAGGCCGCCATTTTTGGATCCTTGGCATCATAATCTCCGTTTATTTGGGATATTGTGAGGTTTGAATCCCCATGCACCTCCAGGCGTTGAATGCCCATGGAGACTGCCATCCGAAGACCATGCAACAGAGCTTCGTATTCGGCTGCATTGTTGGAACCTGTATACAATATTTGCAGTATGTACCGAACGGTATCTCCGGTTGGGGACGTCAGGACGACGCCAGCCCCTAGACCGGCCAACATTTTAGAACCGTCGAAGTGCATGATCCAATTGGAGTATGCGTCGTACTCTTTAGGGAGTTTGGCCTCCGTCCATTTGGCAACGAAGTCGGCCAGTACTTGCGATTTAATGGCTTGGCGAGGTTTGTATGTTATGTCGAATGGGCGGAGCTCAATTGCCCATTTGGCAATCCGGCCCGTAGCGTCGCGGTTGTTGATAATATCATTAAGTGGCACTTCCGAGGCTACTGTAATCAAACAATCTTGAAAGTAGTGTCACAGTTTCCGCGATGCCATGAATACCGCATATGCTTTTTTTGGTAATGTGGGTACCGTGATTTGCATGGAGTGAGGACAGTGGATACATAGTATACCGGTTTTTGAAGAGGGAATTTGTGTCTGTCCGCTTCCCGTTCGACAACGAGCACCGCGCTTACAACTTGATGAGTTGCCGCAATGTACAACATCATTGGTTCGCCGATGTTTGGTGCCACCAGGATCGGGTTGGTTGCCAGAATGGCCTTTATTTCTTCCAATCCGGCTGTGGCCGCGTCCGTCCACTCGAAGTGTTTGGTGCGCCGAAGGAGGCGATAAAGGGGTAAAGCCTTTTCTCCCAAGAGGGAGATAAAGCGGCTTAGAGCCGCCATGCATCCAGTTAGCTTCTGGATTTGTTTGAGGTCTGTTGCGGTAGCCAACTATGACAACGCTCGGATTTTGGCCGGATTAGCTTCGATGCCTCTACTGGAGACAATAAATCCCAGGAGCTTTCCGGCTGGTACGCCAAACACGCATTTTTCTAGATTGAGCTTGATGTCATATGTTCGGAGGTTGTCAAATGTGAGCCTCAAGTCGTCTATCAACGAGTCGACGTGTTTGGTTTTGACGACCACATCGTCCACGTATGCCTCTACTGTTTTGCCAATTTGTTTCTCCAGGCATGTCTGAATCATGCGCTGATATGTTGTGCCGGCATTTTTGAGCCCAAAAGGCATTGTGTTGAAACAGAAGGGACCGTATGGTGTGATGAATGCCGTTGCGGCTTGGTCGGACTCCACCATCTTGATTTGGTGGTAACCGAAGTATGCGTCGAGGAAACACAATGACTCATGTCCTGCAGTAGCATCAATGATTTGATCGATGCGTGGGAGGGGGAAGGGATCCTTTGGGCAAGCTTTATTGAGGTCTTTGAAGTCGACATAAAGGCGCCAGGATTTGTCCTTCTTTGGTACCATAACCAGGTTTTCTAGCCAGTCCGGATGTTTTATTTCTATGATGAATCCGGCGTCCAATAACTTGGCTAGTTCTTCTCCCATGGCCTGTCTTAGGTTCTGAAAAATGCCGAAGAGCTTGCTTGACCGGCTTGAACCCCTTTAGGATATTGAGGCTATGCTTGGCCAGCCTGCGTGGGATTCCTGGCATGTCTCAAGGATGCCGGGCGAATATGTCCCAATTCTCGCGCCAGAACTCTCGTAGTGCGGCGTCCATAGCGGGGTTTAACTGTGCCCCAATGGAGGCTGTTTTGGTAGGGTCTGTTGGGTGGACTTGGAATTTGACTATTTCATCCGCTAGTTTAAAAGAGGTGGACTTGGATCTCTTGTCGAGTATCACATCGTCCTTTTCCACTGTGGAGCGTAGCGTGGTTAACTCCTCGGCCGAGAGGGCTTCGGATAATGCCTCGAGGGCCAATGCCTCTTTTTTGTTTTCGGCGCGGAGTGCTGTGTCCGGATCACTAGCGAGAGTGATGATTCCGTTGGGCCCGGGCATTTTGAGCTTCATGTACCCATAATGGGGTACAGCTTGGAAGATTGTGAATGCCTCCCGTCCTAAAAGAGCGTGATAACCACTGCTGAATGGGGCCACTTGGAATATAATTTCTTCGGACCTGTAATTATCCGGCGTGCCGAATTCCACATCTAGTGTGATTTTCCCAGCGCAGCGTGCTTCCCAATTGGGGATGATTCCTCTAAAGGTTGTGCTACTTTGCTCAATGCGGCTCCAGTCTATTTCCATCTTTTGAAGAGTTTCCTCATAGATAAGGTTTAATCCGCTGCCGCCATCCATGAGTACCTTGGTGAGTCGAAAGCCGTCTACAATTGGGCTGAGGACCAGTGCAGCTGGCGCTCGGGCTGTTCGGAATTTAGGTTCGTCACTGGCATTGAAGGTAATAGCCGTGTCACTCCATGGATTTATTGCTGCTACGTGGCAGATTTCGGCCATGCTGGGGAGTGTTCGCTTGCGTCTATTATTCAACGCGAAGGTCTCAAAGACCGTTAACACCGTATTGTTGTCCATGGGATGGTGCTCTGTGGTATTTGGGAGAAGTAGATCCTCACCACTTTTGGCCACCTGCCGGAGTATCCAACATGCTCTAAGGCTGTGCGTTGGTATTGTGTCCGCTGTACAATGAATTTTGCAGGGACCATTGTGCCATCCCTCCAGTACGGTTCCTTGCCCCATAGAGGGTTTTGCTTTTTGGTAGTTAACCCGGGTGTATTGTGATAATGCACCCTTTTATTTCAGACTGAGTTTGTGTTCAGTGCCGGATTATCCCAAAAGTTTGTTTCGGTTTTCCAGGCTCTTTCCATCACACAGTACTTTAGTACTATGGACGCCAAGTCAGTGAAGCATGTTATCTCACGACGATTTATGGAGTTAAGGATTCCCTTGTCCGTGCAATTATTGCAGAAAAATAGGTTTGCGTCTTCCTCGCGATAGTCCTTAACCTTGTTCATCGCAAGGAGGAATCTGGCCCAATAGTGATGTACTATTTCCTGGGGCTCTTGCCTGATGTGGGAAAGATCGCTTATGTTTGGGTGGGTGGGTGGAATTGAATCCGAACCCTCACCTGATCTGGGATCCAGGGGCCGAGGAATTTCCAATTTTGAAAGTTCCGGTTCCGGGGTGTGACCCGATAATCCTGGCCTGCTGCCTGACTCTAAGTTCAGGGATTGGGTGTTGTCCTCCCGCGAACGGGCATCCGGCACAGAGAGCTCGGGAATCCGGACATATTTGGTCCTCAAGATGGAGGAAAGGTCGCCGCATTGCTCCTCCACCACTGCAATATGATGGGTGACCGGCGGAGAGTTAATCTCCCTTTGATCGGGTTTAAGCCCAATCCGATCATAGTCCATAGCGACTCCCAGGGCGATGATGCGATCTAAGAGATCGTTTAAGGAGGCGAGCTCTATTGGATCCATCTGTTCGGCGAGTGCCGATTTGACGTGGAGGCTGTTTTTGATGACCCGAGAAGTCATCGTCGGTGCGGCAGCCGAACAGGCGGTCATGAAGAAACCAAAGCTCCCTCGACAGTAGTACCGTCTTTAAAGACGAGACGAGACATCCTTCTTTCTGGCAACGACACAGAGGAACTCTCAATGAAAGCACCAATGTCAGTGTCAAAACCTGCGGATCTCGGGTAGGGGGTCCCGAACTGTGCGTCTAAGGTGGATGGTAACAGGAGGCAGGGAACACGATGTTTTACCCAGGTTTGGGCCCTCTTGATGGAGGTAAAACCCTACGTCCTGCTTGATTAATATTGATGATATGGGTAGTACAAGAGTAGATCTACCACGAGATCGGAGAGGCTAAACCCTAGAAGCTAGCCTATGGTATGATTGTATGTTGTCCTACGGACTAAAACCCTCTGGTTTATATAGACACCGGAGAGGGCTAGGGTTACACAAGATCGGTTACAAAGGAGGAGATATACATATCCGTATTGCCTAGCTTGTCTTCCACGCCAAGTAGAGTCCCATCCGAACACGAGACGAAGTCTTCAATCTTGTATCTTTATAGTCCAACAGTCCGGCCAAAGTATATAATCCGGCTGTCCGGAGACCCCCTAATCCAGGACTCCCTCACCAGTTCTTTGGTAAAATAGGTAGCCCAGTATTTCTTTTTGAAGAATACCCAAGCTAGGCCTATTTGTTTTCTCCGAATTACTGGGCTTTAAATCTTTCAAGACGAGGAGGGATGCATTCTGGCCTGGCTTAAGAGTATGGTCAATGTCTGTTAAAAGTAATATCAAAAGGGGTTGAAAATTCCAAAAAAAAATATATATAGCAAATGGAATATAAGTTTCTTTTTTTGTTTTTGTTCTTCACTGATATCTTATACGTATTTCATTGGATTTAACATGACATAGTACTAATTTGTTTTTAAATTTGTTTTAGTATGGCTATTAATTTTTGGATTAAGAATATTTCGTTCCCCAGCAAAAATTTGTGATTTTTTTCAAAATTTCCCACATATTTAGTTAATTTTTTGACCCTGGTACTAACCAGAAAATGGTCAGCAATTCTAAAATGGAAAACGGGCTGCAATAAATTCCATATGAATTACAAAGTGAGTAAAAATTATAAAAATAATAGTAAATGGGCTGTACACACCACAGATTTCGAGGCTGACTTGTTTACGCAAGGCTTTGTTAGTGAACACATGATTCTAGCAGTAGTGACTATTGGATGTCCATCCAACGGCCGACGTGCTTCTTCAATCTCTGATCTTCCTGCTCCAGCTGCCTAAACTAGCGCCGGCGGGACCGCCTGCTCCCTCCTCTTGTGGCCCGCTGTGATGCCGCGCAGGCCTCCCTGGCCCACCCTACTCCCTCCGCTGGCCTGGCTGCACGCAATCAACTGCCTCCTTATTACGTGAAAAAATGATTCCTCCCACTGACATCTGGGGCGCACCGGTTGGGAGACTGACCTGTGGGCCTACTAAGTTGACGCGTACGCAGGGCTTGTCAACTTAGTCAACAAATGATTCTAGCAGCAGTAACCATTGGATTTCAATCGAACGGTCCTGCTGCTTCTTCAATCGCTGCTCTTCTTGCACCAGCCGCCCAAACCAGAGCCGGGGAGACCGCCTGCTCCTGCCTCCAGTGGCCGGCTGTGCTGCCGTTGAGGCCTCATCGCCCCTACTACTCCCAACGCTAGACAGGCCCTGCGGCGACGACAGCCTCACACCGCAGCCGAACCAATGAACCCTCGTACTCCTCTCCGCGTGGGCATCCACTGCCGCATCTTCCCTGGCTCCGTGTCATCCCCTTCCTAGGCCTCGCCGTCGTCCACCGCCTTGGTGCTCTCGGTGCGGCGTGGTCAATGTGGTCAACGACATTCCATCGGAAGAGTACTGTACATGGAGAGGCTGATAGCTAGATCCATGGCCACAGCCCAGTTTTTTTGTGATTTGCCAAGTAAGTCGTTCTGTCAGGCCTGTTGGGCTGCAAATCTTTCAAGACGAGGAGAGCTTTCATTCGGCTGGACGAGAAAATGGCCCATCAGTAATGAGAAACGTGTTGTAAATTTTTAAAACACATCAAACCGGCAATTAGTTTCAAATATCTTTTTTTATTTCGAGATTAGAAATTACATTAATTTTTATGCGTGGAGAATTTGTTGGATTTTATATTGATATACATTTATTTTTAAAACCAGTTTGAATGTGAGTCGAAATTTCGAGATTAAAAACAGTTTGGACCGCAACGAAATATGCAAAATTTCGTATAATTTTTTAACCGTGGACACAATATGGGCTGTAATTCTAACAATAAGAATATGGGCTCCAAAAAAACCTTAATAATTAGCAAATGGGCTGTAAATTATTAGAAATAATGGCAGATGGGTTGTATGATGTTTTTCATAGATTTGAGGCTTTCCTAAAAAAAGGTTGACGCACAAGCAGTGACTGTTGGATGGCCATCCAACGGCCGTCGTGCTTCCTCAATCTCTGCTCTTCCTGCTCCAACCGCTCAAACAAGCGCCGGCGGGACTGCCTGCTCCCTCCTCCCCATGGCCCGCTCTGCTGCCGCGCAGGCCTCACCGCCCCACCGTACTCCCATCGCTGGCCTAGCCATCCCTCTACTCACCCACACCTGTTGTTATTCTTCGGCGATGGCAAACGAACCAGTAAACCCTCGTACAGTCGTCCTCCCCTCTGCGTGGGAAACAACTGCCGAGTCTTCCCTGCCTTCGTGTCATACCCTTCCTAGGCCTCGCCGTCGTCCACCGCCCTGGTGCTCTCAGCACGGCCTGGTCAACGTGGTCAACGACCGACATGCATCTGAAGTGGACTGTACGTGGAGAGGCCGACAGCTAGGTCCACGGCCGCATCCAAGGAAATGCCTCCTTATTACGCGCAAAATAATGATTCCTCCACCTGACATCAGGGACCCACCGAAAGGGCCTCTGTATTTCACGAAAAAGACGTTACCGCCGCTGACAGCTCGCACCCACCAGCTATATCTTCGCACGCAAGGAAGTGCCTCCTTATTACGCACAAAAAAATGAATACTCCCCCTGTTAGCTGGGACCCAGTATAGTGGTAGGCTGACTTGTGGGCCTACTAAGTTGACGGGGATGGAGGGCTTTGTCAAATTAGTCAATATGCACGATTCTAGCTCCAGTGACCGTACGATGTCCATCCAACGGCCGTAGTGCTTCTTCAACCTCTGGTCTTCTTGCTCCAGCCGCCCAAACCAGCGCCGGTTGTGCCTCGTGCTCCTGCCTCCCGTGGCCGGCTGCGATGCGGCGGAGGCCTCACCGCCCCCTATTACTCCCACCGCTGGCCAGGCCATCCCTCTACTCACCCACACCCCTTGTTATTCTGCGGCGACGGCAGCCTCACACCGCAGCGAACTAGTGAACCCTCGTACTCCTCTACGCGTGGGCATCCATTGCCGCGTCTTCCCTGGCTCCGCGTCGTCCCCTTCCTAGGCCTCGCCGTCATCCACCGCCTTGGTGCTCTCAGCGCGGCGTGGTCAACATGGTCAAGGAACGGCTTCCATCGGACGTGGACTGTACGTGGAGAGGCTGACAGCTGGGTCCACGGCCGCAGCAAGGAAGTGCCTCCTTATTACGTGCAAAATAATTATTCCTCCACCTGATAGCGGGGACCCACCGGACGGGCCACCGTATTTCGTGAAAAAAACGTTTCCCCCTGACTGCTGGGACCCACCAGCTACATCTTCGCATGCAAGGAAGTGCCTGACAGTCGGGACCCACCTGGTCGAAGCGTACGTAGCGTTGTCATTCTGGTCGCGAATGTGTACGTACATATATACTGGTGGATGTGGAGGCGCGCACGTGTCATAGTAGAGGCGCGCACGTAGCATGTACATGTACATACAACGGCCAGCGTGCAAGAAAGAAAATACGGCCATGTATGTGTACGGGCGGGGTCTCGAACGCCTACTCGCGCATACGTACGGCCAGGGCTCATGTACATGGCTGGGTCGGAACGGAGAAACAACGACGTTGTCGTGTTCATGGGGAGGCAATGGAATGCGTCGTGTTCATGGGGAGGCAACGAAATGCGTCATGTTCATGGGGAGGCAATGGAATGCGTCGTGTTCATGGGGAGGCAACGAAATGCGTCATGTTCATGGGGAGGCAATGGAATGCGTCCTGTTCATCGGGAGGCAACGGAATGCATGGGAGCCAACCGGCTGGGTCGGAATGGAATGCGTGGTCGTGTTCATCGGGAGGGCTTGGACAGAACAGGCGATGGAAACGAGGCCTGGCATACCGCAGAACGGAGGAAACGGCCTTGAGTTCGACCAGCCATGTTCGAAACAGGATCCTGTTCATCGGGAGGGGTCTGGCGTACCGCAAAACGAAGGAAACGGACCTCCTACGGTCTAAATGGGGGTCCTGTTGATCGGGAGGGGTGTGGCGTACCACAAAATGGACGAAACGGACCTCCTACGGTCGAAATGGGGGTTCTGTTGATCGGGAGGGGTGTGGCGTACCGCAAAACGGACGAAACGGACCTCCTACGATTGAAACGGGGGTCCTGTTCATCGGGAGGGGTGTGGCGTACCGCAAAACAGACGAAACGGATCTCCTACGGTCGAAATGGGGGTCCTCTTGATCGGGAGGGGTGTGGCGTACCGCAAAACGGACGAAACGGACCTCCTACGATCGAAACAGGGGTCCTGTTCATCGGGAGAGGTGTGGTGTACCGCAAAACGGGACTCCACGGGATACTGTTCATCTCCACCGTTGACCTCCTCCAGCCTCCACGGGCTACCGTCGACCTCCTCTAGCCTCCACGGGCTCCTGTTCATCCAGCCTCCACCGCATGCTACTTCATCGGCTACTGTTCAACCACCCCTCCACCGTCTACTGTTCATCCAGCCCTCCACACCACCGGGTCCTGTTCAACCACCCCTCCACCATCTACTATTCATCCAGCCCTCCACACCATGGGGTCCTGTTCATCCAGAGGCAACGCCACCGCTCACTGTTCATCCAACCCCCACCCCCCACCCCCCGCAACGCTCACTGTTCATCCAATCGATTGGCTTCAGTTAGCAGCAATAGTGAAGGAATCGCTCGATCGGTTTCAGTTAACAGCCATTGATCGATCGCTCGGGTTCAGTAACGTGTAGCCTGCAGTGCAATCGCTCGGGTTCAGTTAGAGCCCAACGCCTCGCTCGGGTTCAGTTAGAGCCAATGCCTCCCACACACACACATATGTGTACGAGAGAAACGTGCATCGCTCGGCCCTCGACCTCCCACCGTAACTGGGAACTCCCCGAAATTTTCCTCCCCCTCGCTTCTACCATGGTTTTTTCCGTCATGGACAGCCCAAAGAATGTCATGCAGCTGCGTCTCCGGCCCGCCCAGGATGAAAAGCCCATTTTCTGTCATGATTTTTTGTCATAGAAGTAGGAGCCCACCACATCTATGATGATACAGGGTTTTGTCACAATTATCGTCATACAAGTGTCATATGTATGATGGAAAAAAATTTGTTTGGCCCAAAATGTCACGGATGTGTCTTTCTTTGTAGTGCATGGAGGTTGTTGGCCTAGGCGCGATTGAAGGAAGGGGCTCAAGCGGGCGAGGTCAACACTCGTCCTCCTCTGCGTGTGCAACGGGTCGATGCAGGAGGACGCAGGGCACCGGACTTGGCATGGGGACGACAGGCAAGGCTAGCGGATGATGGGGACGGCTGGATCCGGCGTTCCCCGGTGATGGCGACAGCGATGATGCAACACCAGATCGGAGCGGTGGTGAACGTTCTCTGTTCCAACGACAGAGAGTTTTTAAAGAAAGAAATAGAACTCGGGGGAGGAAAGAAAGGGAGGCCGCGAGGGGCTAGCTGGCCGGCGATGTAGCGGCCAGGAGGCGCGGGGAGGACCAAGAATGGCGGAGATGGCCGGAAGCCGACGGATCTGGCCGGAGATGGCAAGGACGAAGGCGGTACGAGATTTCCTTAGGGCCGGGCATCTCGGGTGGCCATGCTGGCTTGAGGTCATTCGTACCTGCGTGAAACGGCAGCGACAGCAGGGTCAGCGGGTCCAGCAAGCAGAGGAAATGAAGGGGGAGAAGCTTAGGTGGGGCAGCATGGACCTGCTGTTGATCCGTAGCGAGCTATTCATGGCGGCTTGGCTCCATGGTTCGGCGTCCATGGCAGGCGACAGGTGCCTGTGAGAAAGAGATGGAGAAGCTTAGGAGGAGGAAGGAACTAGGAGAGGAAGAAGAGGCGAGGGCGCGAGGCAGTTCCTGACGGACAACTTGCGGACGGGTGGCACAGGGCGGAGCTCCGGCGCGGGGTTGAGGACGAGGTGGAGGCGGCGCGGTCTCAGGGTAGGGGAGCTCGGGCTCCTCTGGCTTGATGCGGGCGCATGGAGGCGCGGGAGTGGTGGCACGAAAACAGAGAGAAGGTGGCCGTGCTAGTTGGGTGGATCGGGCAGGGGAGATCTCGAGGGGGATTTGGAAGATGGCGGCGGGCGACTAGGAAGATGGGACAGCTCCCGTAGATTTTAGGGTTGCATGATATATATAACTGGAGAAATTTTAGTTAGGTGCATTTGGTCCCTCCAATCATAATCGGGCGGTTGGGATAAAATAGACTAGGTGAGTTCAATAAATAAACCGAAGATATTTAGGGGATGTTTGGGGATGATCCGAATCCAACGGTAGTGACCGAGCGGGTCGGGTTCGAGTAAGTTCTGGACGCGCACGCGAGGGGACAGCGGGCTATCAAGAGAGTTTAGATGGTTTGACAAGAGGGAATCGAAAACATAGTTGGTCTCAGAACGGTCAACAATGGAAACAGGAAGACACGGCAACTATGAACGTACTACGAGTTTTATAAAAACATGCGGATGCAATGCTCATCATGACATGATGAAATGCAACAAGCTAATAAATCACACGAAAACAACGAAATACATGGATGGCGTCTAGAGCGTCGGTCTCAGGTCATCACAGCACTCCTCCACTTACAAGAGATCTCCTCACGAGATCTAAGGATGGCACCGGAGAGAAGCGGAAGAGGTAAAACAAAGTTGCTTCTTTGATAAACGAATAGATGAGAATACAAGATAGAGGCTTACACTCGCCTCAAGCTACAACATTCATACAACAATACATCAAAACATAGCAGCCATCATATAGAAGAGCAGGATCCGACTACGGATAAAATCAAACGAAAAAGAAGAATGACATCCACCTTGCTAATCCCAGGCTCCCGACCCAGAACCTATTCCCTTGATAGAAGAAGTAGAAGCAGAAGAAGAATCCAAACAAGCAAGCAAGCATCGCTCTCACGCCAAAGCATTGCTTTACCTATACCTGCAACTGTTGTTGTAGTAATCTTTGAGCCACGAGGACTCAGCAATCCCATTACCATGGGTATCAAGACTAGAAAAGCTTAATGGGTATGGAAAGGATAAGTGGTGAGGTTGCAGCCAGCGACTAAGCAATATATGGTGGCTAACTTACGAGTACAAGAGTGAGATGAGAAACTATGCAAATGGTCGCGAAATAGTAATGATCAAGAAGTGATCCTGAACTACTTACGTTCAAACATAACCCAACCATGTTCTCTTCTCGACTCACTCAAAAACAGACCGTCACAGTTACGCACGTGGTTGGTGTATTTTATTTTTAATCTGGTGTCAACTTCTCTACAACCGGACATTAACAAATTTCCATCTGCCACATAACCGTGGGCACGACTCTCGAAAGTTTAAACCCTGCGGGGGTGTCCCAACTTATCCCATGACAAGCTCACGATCCGCAGAGGCAATCCTCCATCTCGGGACCCTCCAATCAGACTCAAAATCTCGGTGCACAAGACATTTCGACAATGGTAAAACAAAACCAGCAAGACCACCGGGTGCGTCGATACCCCGATAGGAGCCACACGTATCTCGTTCTTAGGATAACACCATCTATGCTAAGTGGACGGTAGCCAAAGACCTCGAGTTTCCCTGAGGTGCCACCGCCGACTGCTAGGTAGGTGGACCAACACTCATGAGGAGCAGTGGCTCGGGGGGTTGATTAAGAGACCTCGGGTGTCGGCGGGTCCCTATGCAAGTTGTAGTTGTTATTAGGCGAATGGTAAAACCAATGTTTGGCCTTGCTGGAAGAGTTTTATTAAGCGAACTGTCAAGAGGGGCCCATAAACCCTCATCGTGTTAGGGCGAAATCAAGGAACATAATACCGGTATGACGGAAACTAAGGCGGCAAGAGGGGAACAAAACACCAGGCGAAAGGCTGAGCCTTCCACCCTTTACCAAGTATATAGATGCATTAATTAAATAAGAGATATTGTGATATCCCATGGTATCCATGATATCCATGTCCCAACATGGAACAACCTACAACTGCACCTGCAACTAGCAACTCTATAAGAGGGGTTGAGCAAAGTGGTAACATAGCCAAACAACGGTTTGCTGGGATGGTGGAAAAGGTTAGAGGTTATCATGGCAATTTGGGAGGCTTTTTAAAAAAGTGGTAGGTAGAGCGACATAGCGATAGCATCGAGACAACTAGCATAGCAAAGATAGTTGCGAGATCCAAGGTGATGTTCATCTTGCCTGAAATCCCGCTAGGAAGAAGACTAAATCCATGAAGTAGACGAACCAACATAGTCGAACGGATCCTCACAATCATAACGTAACCGGAAATATCAAGGAGAAGTGCAACCGGAAAGAAGCAAATATGATGGTAAACACACATATCATAACCATGGCGTGATGCCTAATCAAGTATGATGCATGTCCGGTTTAAAGTGGCATGGCATGGAAAAGTGCAACAAAAAATACTACAAATTAAGTGGAGCTCAATATGCAACAAGTTGCATATTGACGAAACACCACATTCAAATATTTAGTTCACTCTCGTTTATGTACCCAACAATATTAAATGTTGTTAAACATGGAAATAGGTGAAGCATATGTAAACTACACATTTAAGCAAGTTTAAATGAGGTCCGAAATAACAAATAACAATTCTGGAAAATCCTCATGTGCATATTTACGAATTTGCTTCTGTTCTTCCCTAAACCATATTTTATTGTTATTAAACAGGAAAGCAAAGTGCACCATGTTAATTTGGATATTTTTCTACCCCATTTACATATAAAGTTTATTAAAATGGAGCTATGGTTATTTAGTTATTAAATAAATCATTTTAGCATGGCATTTGAGAAAATTTTAATCAAACAGCAATTTAAACATTTTTAACATGGATGAAAGCAGCATATTATGAAACTAGATGAAATTCTAAGAATTTTACATGTCAAGTTTGTTTAATTCCGATGCATTGTTTGTGAGATATTAATGCATGAAGTCTAGGGGTTTTTCTATAAAAACTGCAGCTCCTGGATCGCAGAGACTGAAAAAATAGGAACTAGGCTGCAACAGGGGCGGCTGGGCGCTCACCAAGGGCTCGACCCAGTCGAAAGCAGAGGAGGCCGGCTGGTACTTGGAGGCTGCTGGCCCAGGCACGGTTGAAGGCAGGGGCTCGAGCGGGCGAGGTCAACACTCGTCCTCCTCTACGTGTGCAATGGGTCTATGCAGGAGGACGGAGGGCGCGGGACTTGGTATGGGGACGACATGCGAGGATGACAGGGACGGCTGGATCCTGCGTTCCCCGGTGACGGTGACGGCGACGGTGCAGCAGCAGATCAGAGCGGCGGCGAACGTTCTCTGTTCCAACGACAGAGAGTTTTTAGAGAAAGATAGAACTAGGGGAAGGAAAGAAAGGGAGGCCGCGAGGGGCTTGCTGATCGGCGGCGTAGCGGTCGGGAGGCGCGGGTGTCGGCTCCTGGGAACGGGGGTCCCCAGACTTGCCTGCCTGTGGCCCACGGTGTGGCAGAGCCAGCAGGCTGTACGGCCCATCTTCACTAACAAAGCATCCAAGACCCTCGCGAGGCGGATGACGCAAGACCTTCTTTGGAGTGGCCTAGCCAGGCAAGCTCACGAGGAGCGGAGATATAAAGGCGGGGAAAACCTCACGAGACCCTTGTGACGTGAGCCATGACGCACGACACCAGGCGGGCGCCAGGGCGCGCAGCATCCTTGTTTCCTCTTTGTTGCAAAGGAGGCCAGCGCAGGCGAAGAGTACCGAGGCATCAGGCACAGGTTGCTATATTGGTGCAACAAGACCAAGACCAGGAGGACGGCAAGACGGATGTCATCGTGGAGCCCAAGACGGCGTCACAACCAGAGCTTTTGGCACGCAAAGACCACTTTTGTCAGGATAGCTTGTACTAGCCGCCCCCCTTCAAATTGTCCCGCCATTGTTGGCTCTCTTCCCGCTCGATATTTGGGAAGAGGACCAGGGCCAATATAAATAGGACTAGCCACCACCTTAGAAAGGGAAGGATCATTCAGACCATCCTCAGACACACAAGCTCACCGACCTCAAGAACACCTCAACCCCAGGAGGTTGTTCTTCCCTTGTACCGTTCATCATCAGCCCTAGAGGCAATCCACCACCACCACACTAGAGTAGGGTATTACACCACAACGGTGGCTCGAAACAGTATAAATCTTGTGTCTTTCTGTGTTGCGAGTTAGTCCGCGAGATCTTAGTGAGCTAGGGCATAGATCAATGGGAGGAAAAGAATTCACACGCACCGCAGTGTTTGAATCTTAAGGGTTTGCCGGAACCCCACATCTGACATTTGGCGCGCCGGGTAAGGGTGCGCCGTAGCTTCCCTTCCATCAGTTCATCGCTCCGTCGCTCCATTCTCTCCATGGCGGACACTCGCCGTGCTCGAGCTGAGGGTTGGGCTGCGCTCACCGCCCGCGTCGCTCAAACGGCTCCCGTCGGTGGGCCACATCGCTGTTATCCGTCCCCTTCTGCCAACACCGCCACCGGTCGGGCGGGGAACGAGCAGCAGGCGTCCTCACTGCATCCTTCGGTGCGGCAGGACGGCCGCACCACCACTCCATCACTGACCCCTGCTGGTTCTTCGTCTCACGCGCACCGCGCTCCCGTGGAGGCACGGTCCACGCTCCTCGCGGCGAACAAGCTCCTGCGTTACCGCCCCGTTGATGACCTCTACGAGGAGTGGCTCGACCGTGTCACCGAGCTCGTCCGCGCCGCATAGGGCTCTCCGGCGCCGTCCCACTCTCTGCCTCCCCCTCAACCAGCCGCGGGCGACGGGGCTCATGGCGCGCCTCCACCACCTCAGCCCCAAGACGTCGCCTTGGCACCAAGGCGCGCGGTTCCGCGACGTGATCCGCCATGCCCGGCGCCCGCACGTGAAGAGAGAAGCTGCCAAGAAATTCCGCGGCCGCGAGAAGCTGCACCTGCGCTCCCCGCGCCACCTCATCAAGACCGCGCACCGCCCGCAGCAGTGCAGCGCGGACCTCGTCAAGCCCAAGCTCCACCTCCGAAGCGGGCCCCGGCAACCACGACTGGCTACCGTGCCTTCACCCCCGAGCTGCGTAGCGTCGCCGTGCCAGGCAAGTTCAAGCCGTATCTGCCTCCTCGCTACGACGGTACCACCGACCCCGCGGAGTTCCTGCTGCTCTATGAGCTGAGCATTGAAGTGGCCAATGGCGACGAAAAGGTCATGGTGAACTGGTTTCCCATGGCTCTCAAGGATGAAGCTCGCTGCTGGCTCCTGAACCTGCAACACAGCTCGATCTCCTCCTGGGACGAGATGCGCGACCGCTTTGTCGCCAACTTCCAGGGCACTCGCGACCGCCCACCGGCCACGGGTGACCTACACCGCATCAGGCAATAGCTAGGAGAGACCCTCTAGAAGTACATCCAATGCTTCAACAACACCCATCTCAAGATCCCCAAGGTCACGGATGAGGCCATCATCTCCGCGTTCTCTGACGGCGTTCGTGACGTCAAGATGAAGGAATAGTTCACCATCCACGAGGAGCTCCGCACATCTCAGGAGCTATTCAACCTGGCGACCAGGTGTGCAAGAGCTGAGGAGGGGCACCTCTCTCTCCTTGAGCCGCCAGCCGTGGGCGCGGAGGAGAAGAAGGCCAAGGCCAAGGACGTGAAGCGCAAGGAGGTAGCTGTGATCGTAGCGGAGCCCGACATCAAGCAGGGAAGAGATCAGCCCGAGTCACCCAAGAACGGCCGACCGTTCTGCGCCTTCCACAGCCTGAACACCCACAACACCAGCGACTGTCAAGAGCTCAGAGCCATACGAGAAGGATGCTACAGTCGACACCCCGAGCGCAACGACCGGGGCTACGGCCGCAGAGGAGGACGTGGAGGCGGATGCTGGGACGACCGTGGCCCGCGCCAGGAGTGGCGCGACCGGCCTCGTGAGGACCGCTGGTAGGACCAGCCTCGTGAGGGCGCCTAGAGGGACCCGCCTCGTGAGGATCGCCCCCAGGGCAACACCGATCTTCCCCCGCTACCGCCACCAAGAAGGAACGACGACCACCACCAGGACGAGGTGGCTGGGGGCTTCTAGGAGCCGTGCACGATCGCCTGCATCTAGGGTGGCGCCCAGGCCCCAGCCTCTTAGCGCGTCTTCAAGAAGTTTGCTTGCGAGGTGAACGTGGCGCTCCCCAAGCTCGAGGCCACGCGCCCGCTCAGGTGGTTCTAGTGCGCCATCACTTTCAACTCGACGGATCAACTCAAGTGCGCAGCCACCGCTGGCACCCTCCCTATGTTGTGTTCCCCAGTCATCAACAATGTGCAGGTCACCAAGACCCTCATCGATGGTGGTGCAGGGCTCAATGTCCTGTCCGTCGACACATTCGACAACCTCCAAGTGCCATATGGGCAGCTCCAGCCCACCAAGCCTTTCTCAGGAATGACCGACGGCTCCACCACGCCGATAGGGTAGGTCCGCCTGCCTGTCACCTTCGGGGAGTGCAAGAACTACCGCAACAAGCTCATCGTCTTCAACGTCGCGCACATCCGCCTGCCATACAATGCCATCCTCGGGTATCCAGCCCCGGCCAAGTTCATGGCAGTCACTCATCACGGCTACAACATTCTCAAGATGCCAGGAAGCGTAGGAATCATCACGGTCCCGTGTGAAGAGAGGGATGCGGTGTGCTCCCTCGAGCGTGCCTTTCAAGCCACAGCAATCGGCAACCCTGACAGCAGAAATGAAGGCCCTCTGGAGGCCATCCCCAAGAAGAAGCAGCCACGCCGTGCAGGACCTCAGGAGGCCGGCGTCACGGCAGAAGCCACGTCAGGACCAGCGCCCGCTACAGGGGCGCCTCCCTCCGTCGCAAAGGAAGGCGCGCCCAGCGCCCTCCTCAGGCAGGGCTCGGGGGCTCTCTTCTGGAGGGCCTCAGACTTTGCCAACCTCACGAAGGAGGCGCTTGGGCACCACTTGGAAGCGTGCTTCACGGCACGTGACCCTCAGGAGAGCACAGGGGCAAGGAGTGCCCACCACTCAGGAGTTCATCAGCAAGAGCACCCAGGAACTGCAAGAAGCAAGAACCATGTGCGGCGACAGCCGCCCACGGGGCGCAGCTCCGCATCCTGGAGAGGATGCTGGGCTGCGTGTCTGCATCGATGTTCCAGGGCTTAACAGGGCCACATCTCAGGAGCGTTTCTGGCCTTCGCATGTGGGCTGCTGCGAGGGCCCGCCGCACAGCTACGTTCGTATGCCCTTTGGCTTCCTGAGCGTGGCGTCGGCCTATCAGCGCAACATGCGACGTGTCCCGGCGGCTCAGGAAGCCAGGTACCATGCCGTTCTGGAGGAGATCGAGATTGTCTTCAGGGAACCTCCTGAACCCTCGGAGCCTCCCGAGGCTCAGGGTTCTGGCGGCTCATGAGGAGTCATTTCTTCAACGCACGCCTTCAGCTGCACCAACTCTACTTCGTCTACAGAACCAGGTGACATCTTCCAAGCTCATTTAGCTGGAGCGCCCCATGGGCTGCATTATTCCTAGTCCGCATGGGTCCGTCCCTGAGGCATGTACCCCTTTTGCTTATGTCTTTAACTGACCTTGTTGGGGGTGCCCCTCGGGCTGCATCATCCCCAAGCCGCTCGGTCCGGACCCGGCGGTATGTATCTCCTGCATTTATCCAAGCTGATTTGCCTTCCCTGCTTAACCTGCACACGGTTATCACCTACTCGATTGCTTCCCACCACAGGTCTGTTCATCCTATGCAATTCACTTGCATGTTAAAAGGGGGGCTCCTGAGCATCGCGACTCAGGAGCTCTTACTGGCTCTCCAGCCCTCACCCCCTGACCTTGACCACGGCATCGCGACCTGGCATACCAGCGACGGCTGAGCTCGCTTGAGGGCCGAGACCTGAGGACGTAGAGTGCTTGCATCTAACCGCCTTGCAGGGACATACAGTCACCAAGACTCAAGACCAGGCGCAACCCGCCTTGAGGTAGGGCCTCGTGAGTCCCGCGCTGGCTCACGAGTGCCCAGATACACCTCGCTGCCCTGCCGTGCAAGCCACGTGTCAAGGCGGGGCTGTACACGCCCCGAGGGCTCTTCCCGGAGGGGGGCCCCATCCCACGCCCAAGTGGAAGCACCATGCTCCGTGCTGGCTGACGATGCTGCCGAGGAGCGGCTATGCCCGTGCACAAGCGGAAGCACTATGCTCCGCGCTGGTGATGAACAACTGAGGGTGGCCACACGGTCGTACCAACCTCAGGGAGCCCAGAGCTCAGTGCCCAGTCTCACCATAGTGCCTCCCCTCGGGAGAACCACACTAGGGTGCTGGGCACGGGGGCTGCGCTCGGGTTACGCCCTAGCGCATGCCGCCCAACCAGGTCCCCCGGACCTGGGCGTCGCGCGGCCCTCCCGAGGCCTCGGCAAGGGAAGGTATGGACATTGTTTGCACGTCAAGGGGGACTCCTGAGAATCGTGACTCAGGAGCCTAACTTGTCACGTAGCCCCTCACTCCTTGGTCCGTCCTGGTCTTCGGTTGGCCCAATGGTGGTTGAGGTATGCATGGGGCCAGGCTCTGCCGACATAGAACATTAATCTATCCTCACGAACTCTCCCTATATGCTGTTTGCGCATCAAGGGGGACTCCTGACTATCGCGACTCGGGAGCCTAACTGGTCACGTAGCCCCTCACTCCTTGGGCCGTCCTGGTCTCCGGTCGGCCCAATCGCGGTTGAGGTATGCGCGGGGCCGGGCTCAGCTGACGCAGAACAAACAAATAGGAAGGAAAACGCAAAATCTCGAAGCAAATATTATAAGCATATTGTTATCACAATACTAAATGAGAAGTCTAAACGCCTCCACGAGGCCTGATATATGTTGCAGGAACGAAACGGGTAGAATAGCCGCAGGTCACCCCTGGATATCGCCGTCGCCTGCGGAAGGTGCTCCCCGGTGGGCGACAATGTTCTCAGCTTCAGCCGCAAGATCCGCGGCATCGCCAGACAGAGGATCGGAGACAAAGCCGCGGAACTTCCCCAGCAAAGCATCCACTTGACCTTGAACAACTGCGGCGGTGGCTTCGCAGTGATCTTCAGCCACAGGCTCCAGCAGCTCGTCAAGGCGGGCATTGGGGTCGCGGAGGTATAGATGGCTGAGGACGCACGTCAGTGCGGCTGAAGACAGGACGCGAGCTTCTGCCTCCGCCATGGGACCGAGACCATCGACGACCTCCTCAAGCGCCTTCACCACGAGAGGAAGCAGCTGGGCGGGGCCGTCCTTGTCGGTGTCCAGCGGCCTCTCGAGGCCATGCTCGTAGAGTGTCCTCAGCGCCTTGCAAGACCTCCTCTCGAGATCGGCAAAGGCCACGCGGTCTTCGGCCAGGACTCGCGCCTTGGCATCAAGATCGGCCTCCCTCGTCCCCATCTTCTGCTCTAACTCTTCCAACCGGTTGCGCTCGGCGGCCTGCTTCCTCCCCAGCTCCCCCAGCTCAGCATCACGGTCCTTGACGACATTCTCTCGGGCCTTCATACCCTCCTCCTTCGCTTGGCGGCAGCGTACCTCTTTGGCGTGCTTGTCGCGCAGGCTTTGCAACTCGCCCTGCAGCACCTGGCAGCGGTCACGAGTGACCTTGGCGTCTTTCAGCGCCGCCTCATGATCGGCTGCAGCACTGGCGGCCCCTCGCTTATCCTCCTCGAGAGTCGCGACAGCCTGACTCAGCGTTGTGCGAACCGCCAGGTCGGAGTGAAGCCAGCCAGAGGCCAGCTCTAGACGCCCGGCCACCAGGCGTGGATCCGTGCTCAGGAGATCCGCCAGCAGCTGGGTCATCTCAGAAAGGGCACGCTCCAAGACAGTAGCAGGAGCAGAGGAACCATGGAGTGGAGGTGTTGCGGAGGGAGGAAGCGGCACCGTCACCAGGGCTCGAGAGGCCACAGGTTCCAGAGCAGCTGGGATCTCGTCAGCCGCGCCAAGCGCCGGCACCTCCAGAGCCAGCGGTGCCATGGGGGCAGAATCCACGCGGCGATGTTCTTCTTGGCCCCGCAAGGACGACCGGGATGGGGAGACGCGGGCACTGCTGCCTCCTTTCTCTGCGGAGGGAGGCACGACCGCCGTACCCTCCTTCCTCTTCTTCGCCGAAGATGCAGGCCTGATCAACCAAGGGCGAGCGTTAGGAAATAACAAGTACCGGCAGGGATAAAGAGAAGCTCGAAACACCTACCAGTCCACTGCGAAGTAGTCCACCTTTCTCTTGTGAAGCTTGAGGCCTGACAGCATCGGGACCTGAGGGGCAGGCGTTCGGGCTCCGGCGGCGACTGGCGGTGCGGAGGCAGAACCGGATCCAGCCTCAGGAGGTGCAGGGGTGGAAGGGGCAGCACAGACCACCAGCGACGACCTACCCTTTGTCGGGATGAGGGGTTGCTCCCTCTCCCCTTGGTAGTCGTCGGCCTCGACATCATCAGGAAGGGCGTGGAGAATCTCGGCCTTGCTCAGAGGGGAAGTCTCTCCCACCTCTTCCGGGGTCTTCTCCGAATCCACCTCCTCTTCCCCCTCTCCGTGGGACTCGCCAGAAGACACCTCCACCGGTTTCTGCGCCGTAGGAGCTCCCAAAAACACTGGCGGCACCAGCCCCGTGTGCATTAAAAGTCGGCCTAGAGGCGACGAATTCCTCCCGGTCTCTGCGTTGGAACAGGGGAATGAAGGTGCTAGGCGGGTACTCCTGGTAGTCTGTGACTATGATACGCAGGACGGCATCCAGTTCGTCGTCAGGCAGGTCCCCCGGCCTTAGGTGGGCCTTGTTTTCCCCTCCTTCAAGCTCCTAGAAGGGGCGCGTGCGCCTGGAGTGGGGCAACCCGCAGCGTCAAGAACTCCCTCAGGAACATCGCTCCTGTTATTTTGGTCGCGTTCGCATTGTCCGGCTTTAGGTCAGTCATCGTCTATCCCAACACTAATGATGCCCGCTCGTTGACAATCTCCGCCCTGGGCCACTCCTTGCCCTGCCGGGGCGCCTCTGTCGGCAACATCAGGTGCAGATGGGCGAGCTTGGCATCCATCATGACCCATTTGGATTGAATATTGTCGGCCCTCTTCTCGGTGCTCGAGATCGAGTTGGCCTTGCGTGACGCAACGAAGTTGGCGCATCCGGAGATGTGACCCTCGCTGACACGGAGGAAGAAGAAATGGCACAGGAGAGCCACGGACGGCATCACACCCAGGTACGCCTCACAATAGTAGGCAAAGATGGACATGAGGAGGACAGAGTTGGGATGGAGATGCAACACTTGCAGCCCATAGTGGTCGAGGACTTCATAAAATAAATCAGAGAAGGGAGGAACCAACCTGACGACGACGCTACGCGAAAAAATGGGAAGAAGGTGCTCCCCTCAGGCTCCGGCTCGTCGGAGGCGAGTCGGAGCTCCGTCTTCCCCCACTCATTGCTCTCTCCCGCCGTCAGCAGGTGCATGGAGGCAAGGCTCTTCTCCGTGACAGTGGGCGCCTCAAGAGCGGGCTCGTACCAAGCCGGAGCCAAGGAAGTCTTGACCTTGCGCGGCGCCATGGGCGGATGATGCAGAGCAAGGCCAGAGCAGATCTGTAGGTAGCGGCGGCAAAGAGAGAGAAAGGGGATCTGGAGCAAGGCAAGGAAGAAGCAATGAAGGCAAACGCTGCCTGCGCCAACCTTTTGTCAAGTCAAGCAGTTACCGAGGCAACATGGGGAAGCGGAGACACCCACGTCCAATCATCCACCACGCGCAATCGAGGCCACAGGCTTTTGGGGCCCGCGATGCTCCAAACTTGGCCCTTGGCTTCGCCGTGAAGCCAAGCCCGAGCGCACCTTAGGCTCGGGGGCTACTGTCGGCGTCCTGGGAACGGGGGTCCCCAGACTTGCCTGCCTGCGGCCCACGGCACGGCGGAGCTAGCAGGCTGTACGGCCCATCTTCACCAGCAAAGCATCCAAGACCCTTGCGAGGTTCCAAGCCTCGCGAGGCGGATGACGCAAGACCTCCTCTAGAGTGGCCTAGCCAGCCAGGCTCACAAGGAGCGGAGATATCAAGGTGGGGCAAACCTCACGAGACGCTCGTGACGTGAGCCATGACGCACGACACCAGGCGGGCGCCCGGGCGCGCAGCATCCTTGTTTCCTCTTTGGTGCAAAGGAGGCCAGCGCAGGCGAAGAGTACCGAGGCATCAGGCAAAGGTTGCTATATTGGTGCAATGAGACCAAGACCAGGAGGACGGCAAGATGGAGGTCATCGTGGAGCCCAAGACTGCGTCACCACCAGAGCTTTTGGCAGGTAAAGACCACTTTTGTTAGGATAGCTTGTACTAGCTGTCCCCTTCAAATTGGCCCACCATTGTTGGCTCCCTTCCCGCTTGATATTTGGGAAGAGGACCAGGGCCAATATAAATATGACTAGCCACCACCTTAGCAAGGGATGGATCATTCAGACCATCCTCACACACACAAGCTCGCCAAGCTCAAGAACACCTCAACCTCAGGAGGCTGTTCTTCCCTTGTACTGTTCATCATTAGCCCTAGAGGCAATCCACCACCACCACACTAGAGTAGGGTATTACACCACAACAGGGGCCCGAACCAGTATAAATCTTGTGTCTTTCTGTGTTGCGAGTTCGTCGAGTTCGTCCGCGAGATCTTAGTGAGTTAGGGCGTAGATCGGTTGGAGGAAAAGACTTCGGGCGCACCCTAGTGTTCGAACCTTAAGAGTTTGCCGGAACCCCACATCCGAGAACTGCGGAGATGGCTGGGAGCCGACGGATCTGGCCGGAGATGGGAAGGACGAAAGTGATACGGGATTTCTTCAGGGTCGGGCCTCTCGGGTGGCTATGCCTGCTTGACGTCATTCGGACCTCCGTGAAATGGCGGCGACAGCAGGGTCAACGGGTCCAACGAGCAGAGGAAAGGAAGGAGGATAAGCTGAGGTGCAGCGGCATGGACCTACTACTGGTCCAGACCAAGCTGTTCATGGCGGCTCGGCTCCATGGTTTGGCAGCCATGGTGGGCGACAGGTGCCTGCAAGAAAGAGAGAGAGAAGCTTAGGAGGAGGAAGGAACCAGGAGAGGAAGAAGAGGCGAGGGCGCGAGGCAGTTCCTGGCGGACGGCTTGCCGATGGGTGGTGCAGGGCGGAGCTCCGGAGCGGAGTTGAGGACGAGGTGGAGGCGGCGCGGTCTTAGGTTAGGGGAGGTCGGGCTCCTCTGGCTTGATGCGGGTGCATGGAGGCGCGGGAGTTGTGGCATGGAAACAGGGGGAAGGTGGCGGCGCTGGTTGTGTGGATCGGGCAGGGGAGATCCCAAGGGGGATTTGGAAGGTGGCGTCTGGCGAGGGGGAAGATGGGACAGCTCCCCTAGATTTTAGGGTTGCACGATATATATAGCTGGAGAAATTTTGGTTAGGTGCATTTGGTCCCTTCGATCGTAATCAGGCGGTTGAGAGAAAATAGACTAGGTGAGTTCAATAAACAAACCGAAGATATTTAGGGGATGTTTGGGGATGATCCGAATCCAACGGTGATGACTGAGTGGGTCGGGTTCGGGTAAGTTTCAGAAGCGCATGCGAGGGGGCAGCGGGCTGTCAAGAGAGTTTACGTGGTTTGACAAGAGGGAATCGAAAACACGGTTGGTCTCGGAACAGTCAACAAAGGAAACAGGAAGACACAACAACTATGGACGGACTACGAGTTTTATAAAATCATCCGGATGCAATGCTCATGATGACATGATGAAATGCAACAAGCCAATAAATCACACGGCAACAACGAAATACATGGATGGTGTCTGGAGCGTCGGTCTCGTGTCATAACAACACTCCTCCACTTACAAGAGATCTCGTCCTGAGATCTAAGGATGGCACCAGAGAGAAGAGGAAGAGGAAGAGGTAAAACAAAGTTGCTTCTTTGACAAACGAGTGAAACCACAAACCTTGAAAGGTTGAACAAATTGAAACGAGATTGAAACACTCCGGTAGAAAATAGAATAAGGAACACTGTGAGAACTTGAAGGTTACAAAGACATGAACCAAGAGCTCCAAGGGTCAAGATAGACTTTGAAACCATTCCGGTCAAAATGAGATCGATAAGAAATAAGAACAAACGAATTCGGAAAGCAGTCCGGTTGAAATTAGAAGCCATAGAACATGAACTTCAAAAGATGGGGTGATACTTGACGAGAGCAGCAACGCAATGCCTTCAGAACAGAAGAAATAATGGAATGAAGATAACAGAGAAGAGAACAACAACTTATACCACAAATGAATTTGAAAATCAACCTTAAGAAGAAGGGTTGACCGGATTTGTTGAAAAATCAACAGTGAAATGATATGCTTTCCAATGGTCTTATGGGAAACATCCCAAAATTATGAGGTGAAGACCAGCCACTAACGGAATCAACTAATTTGGTTGAGAATACCAAAGAGATGAAAAACTCCTTTCACCGAGAGGATAGGAGGAAACTTGGATTATTGATAGACACCACAATTAGCAACATTCCTTAGGGAAGGCTTTCAGTGAAATCTATACCAAGATAACACCAACGAAAAGATCTCGTGAACGAATTGAAAATGATGGGTTTAAAATATCTCATTCATAACAACTTGTGAACCTTGAAATACGAAGGGAAATTGTCAAGAATGACATAACACCACCTCAAATGATAAGGTAGAAAGAATTGCACTTCGGAATGCAAGAATAAGAATAATTGAGCTCCTCCAACATGAATCTTGAAGAACACTTCGAAAATGAATTAAATCCTTGATGAACCATTATGTAGAACCTCCACGAAGAACTCCAGTAATAAAAGGATTTGGAAGGTTGCGGCGGTGACGGGGAAGATGGGACAGCTCCCCTAGATTTTAGGGTTGCACGATATATATAGCTGGAGAATTTTCTGTTAGGTGCATTTGGTCACTTCGATCGTAATTGGGAGGTTGAGAGAAAATAGACTAGGTGAGTTCAATAAACAAACCGAAGGTATTTAGGGGATGTTTGGGGATGATCCGAATCCAACGGTGATGACTGAGTGGGTCGGGTTCGGTCTCGAGTCGTCACAATGACGACCGAAGTCAAGTCCAAGCTTAAATAATTTCTTGAGGGGTTGAAAGCTTCTCCCGATCCATTGCTTCTGGTTAATCCCACCGCATCGGAATCGGAGGCCAATTCCAGCAAGGAAGCGGCTAAAGGTACTCAAACTTATTCCCCTCATAACAAGAATGTGACAGGAACCTTTGCCTCGGTTCCCCCTCTCTCGGTCTATGGAGGACCGGGTGCCTTCACCGTATATTAACAACCTTGGTCCTCCTCCTAAGCCTGTAAAGGGTGATTTTGCTAATTGGGTTTTCCGCATCAAGTCTCACTTGAATCACAGCTCAAAAAATCTTTGGGGAATCATCGAGCATGGCTTCTACCCGCATGATCGAAACAACTTCACCCCAAGAGAAGAGGCGGACAATCAATACAATAACTTGGCTTTGTTTACCCTTCAAGCAGCGGTTCCTCCTAAAAATCTATCTCACTTACGTCCCTTCACTCATGTAAAGGATTGTTGGGAACACATCATATCTTTGTACAAGGGGGCTCTAGCATCCAACGGTCCAACTTTGAAGTGGTCCTTGATGAGGCCGATGAATTTGTGATGCTAGAAGATGAGGATCCACGTGATCTCTACTGGAGGGTGACAACTCTTGCGGTTTCTCTTAAAGACCATGGGAGCAAGGATACGTATGACAATTGGATCAAGCGCAAGTTTCTCAAGGCCATCATGCCATTCAACAAGGCCATGTCCTCCGTGATTCCTCAAAGGCCAGATTTCCATACCTTGTCTTCAAGTGAAGTGTTGGATGAGTTTATTGCCATGAACATCATGAACAAGACTGCCGACAATGTTCTTACCCATGTACGGTCAAAGCAAACCTCTCCCACCCTTGCCTTGAAGGCCAAGGACATTACGGAAGAAGAAGAGGAGGAAGAAGAAAAGGGTTGCCCAGAAGACGCCAAATATTCTTACCACGAGCACATGGCTCTTGCGTCAAGGCAATTTTGGGGCAACAAGAGAAACTCAAGGCCCAACTTCTCCAAGAACAATTCAAGTGGGTCAAAAAACAAGCAACGAGTGAGGACATGCTACAATTGCGACAATGTGAGTCACTTTGTGGTGTATTGTCCTTATGAGAAGAGGGACGACAATGGTGGCAAACTCATTCGCAAAGATAAAGCTAAGTCCTTCCCAGACAAGAACAACTTCACCAAGAAGATACCTCCAAAAGGTTTGGTGGCACATGAAGAATACTCCTCCGATGACGATGATGAAGAACAAGTGGTGAAGGAATGGCAATGACAACCGTGTCCATTGCCACCTCTTCCCCTTCCAAGGTGTCTCTCTTCAGCGTCGCCAACGAGAACCTCATTGCCAAGTGCCTCATGGCCAAAGGTACCAACAAGGCAACGTCAAACATCAAAACCATCATGCTCTTGTTCTTACTCGTGTGCTTAAATCCGAGAAATTTGCACTTGGGGTTGGCCATGATAGATTCAAGGAAGAGTTTGACACATTTGACAAGGCTCACAAGGTCTTGAAGGGTGTTCATGCCTCTCTCAAGGAGTCTCATGATCAACTCCAAGTGAAGCTAACCAAGGAGATATCCACGTGTCATCCTTTTGTTCTAATCACTACTGCAGGATGCTGCTAACGTGACACTACGATCAGAGACCCTTTCACGAAACTGTGTGTGATGCATTAATCCCAAACGGGGTTGTAAAAAACCATCAAAAAGGTGCAAAAAGTTTGCAATGGCGGAGCCATCAAACACAATTCAGATTTTAGTTGCGTGTGCGATGCAGGGCACACAGTTAATCCATTTGAACTGTTTGCGATGAGGCAGAACAACATAAATGGGCATCCATATCATTGTGTGTGTGATATATGGCATACAGTTCGCTCCAATGAACTGTTTGCTACTAGGGGGTGCAACAGAAACGGTTAGCCAGATCAAAGTGACAAACTGTTTTCGATTAGGGAACACAACAGAAACGGTTCAACTTAACAAGATGTGTGTGATACGTGGCAAACAACCTACTCGGATGAACGAAGCGCGCCGCAGCCGCCTCAATGGCGAGCCAAATGCTCGGACGGACGTGAGCAGAGCGCGTCGCGGCCGTCTCAACAGTGAGCAACCACGTGGTCAACCTTCTGCCATCAATAAATTTTGACCTTGGTTCTCATCACATTGCAGATTACAATGCAATAAGTAATTGCAAAACTGTTCACACCTATCAAACTAATATGTGTTCACACTTAGCACCGGGCTATAAAAACTACCCACTCGAAAACTACTTCACAGTTCCTCTCCTCATCACCCACAAAACTGGACTTTCCTAACAATTCGTTCTGCCATGACCGGTAGGAGGAGTTTAGGGTGGACATATAACCAGGCAGCAAAGACCAAGTCCACGGAAGCACTAGAGAGGTCCCGCCGCAAAGCCACAGTCACAGAAGAGATTTCCCAGCGCGCCGCGGAGCCCTCGAACAAGCCCTCACGGCCACGTGAGGGATCTCACAAGCGCATTCGCAGCATCGGCCATCGCGACGAGCGGGCATTCCTGAAGTCCTTCGTTAGCGATGACGACATTCTCGCTGACGTCAATAAGCAGCAGGAGCGGGTCGATGGCTTGATGAAGCTGCTCAAGATCAGCGATGCCTTGGTTGACAAGGCGACCAGCCTCGTCGAGCAACTCATGGGTGACAATGCGAAGCTCCTCAAGGCACTCGCTGAGAAGGAGGAGGAGGCCACTGGCTGAAGATGCTGCATGAGTAGAGAAGTGCCTCGGGGATGATGCTAACAGCGGTCATCGAGGAACTGATGGGTGACTTGAGGAAGCTTCGGATCGAGCGCGAGCAAGAGGTGGAGGAATCTGTGGCTGCTTTCAAGCAAAGTCGTGAGGAATTGAAGAAGGAGCTGGAGAATCCCGCCTCTTCTCCCATCATTTTCTCGCTACCAGTGTTAGTGTTCATTGAATGCTAGAGGCGACTGACACATCTCCAATGTATCTATAATTTTTGATTGCTCCATGCTATATTATCTACTGTTTTGGACTATATTGGGATTTATTTTCCACTTTTATATTATTTTTAGGACTAACCTATTAACCGGAGGCCCAGCCCAGAATTGTTGTTTTTGCCTATTTTAGTGTTTCGGAGAAACAGAATATCAAACGGAGTCCAAACGGAATAAAACCTTCGGGAACATGATTTTCTCACCGAACGTGATCCAGGAGACTTGGACCCTACTCCAAGGAGTCAAAGAGGAGGTCACGAGGGTGGGCCCCCCCCTAGGGCATGCCCCCTGCCTCGTGGGCCCCTTGGTGCTGCACCGACGTACTCCTTCCTCCTATATATACATATGTACCCCCAAGCGATCAGAACAGGAGCCAAAAACCTAATTCCACCGCCGCAACTTTTTGTATCCATGAGATCCCATCTTGGGGCCTGTTCCGGAGCTCCACCGGAAGAGGGCCGTCATCACGGAGGGCTTCTACATCATCATAGCCTCTCCGATGAAGTGTGAGCAGTTTTACCTCAGACCTTCGGGTCCATAGTTAGTAGCTAGATGGCTTCTTCTCTCTTTTTGGATCTCAATACAAAGTTCTCCCCCTATCTTGTGCAGATCTATTCGATGTAATCTTCTTCTTTTTGCGGTGTGTTTGTTGAGACGGATGAATTGTGGCTTTATGATCAAGTCTATCTATGAATAATATTTGAATCTTCTCTGAATTCTTTTATGTATGATTGGTTATTTTTGCAAGTCTCTTCGAATTATCCGTTTGGTTTGGCCAACTAGATTGGTAGTTCTTGCCATGGGAGAAGTGCTTAGCTTTGGGTTCGATCTTGCGGTGTCCTTTCCTAGTGACAGAAGGGGCAGCAAGGCATGTATTGCATCGTTGCCATCGAGGATAACAAGATGGGGTTTATTTCATATTGCATGAATTTATCTCTCTACATCATGTCAACTTGCTTAAGGCGTTACTCTGTTTTTAACTTAATACTCTAGATGCATGCTGGATAGCGGTCGATGAGTGGAGTAATAGTAGTAGATGCAGAATCATTTCGGTCTACTTGTCATGGACGTGATGCCTATATACATGATCATGCCTAGATATTCTCATAACTATGCTCAATTCTTTCAATTGCTCAACAGTAATTTATTCACCCACCGTAGAATACTTATGCTCTTGAGGAGAAGCCACTAGTGAAACCTATGGCCCCCAGGTCTATTCTCATCATATCAATCTCCATCACTTTAATCTTGCTTTGCTTTTTACTTTGCTTTTACTTTTTACTTTGCATATTTATACCAAAAATATTATATCTATCAGATCTCACTCTCGTAAGTGACCGTGAAGGGATTGACAACCCCTAATCGCGTTGGTTGCGAGTAGCTATCGTTTTGTGCAGGTACGAGGGACTTGAGCATGGCCTCCTAGTGGATTGATACCTTGGTTCACAAAAACTGAGGGAAATACTTACGCTACTCTGCTGCATCATCCCTTCCTCTTCGGGGAAAACCAACGCAAGCTCAAGAGGTAGCAAGAAGGATTTCTGGCGCCGTTGCCGGGGAGGTTCTCGCAAGTCAAGATTTGACTCCCGACAACAAGCCATTTCTGGCGCTGTTGCCGAGGAGTCTACGCAAAAAGTCAACATACCAAGTACCCATCACAATCCCTATCTCTCGCATTACATTATTTGCCATTTGCCTCTCGTTTTCCTCTCCCCCACTTCACCCTTGCCGTTTTATTCGCCCTCTCTCTCTCTATCCTCCCTCTCTATTTGCCTCTTTTGCCCGTTTGCTCTTGTTCGCTCGTGTGCTAGTTTGTTTGCTTGTCGTCATGGCTAGTCCTCTTTCTGCTCCTTTGTCCCCTGAGTTTGAAGTCCTTCACTTCAAACAAAAGCAAGGAGAAAACTTAAAGGATGCTTGGTTTACAATGATGGAATCTTATCGTAAATGCACCCTAGAAGTGAATTTCAGAATTTTGCTTCGCAACTTTTATGTTGGGGTTAATATGTCTCATAGACAACTTTTGGATTGTGTTGCCAAAGGCAATTTTATTGAAATTGATCCCAGTATCACGCTAAAATTATAGAAGGTATAGTAGGAACTTTACCTCAACAAAAGGGGCCCCATCATACCCAAGAGAAAACACAAGTTTTTGAGAAAATTTGCGAAGTAACTAAGATTTTACAGAAATCTCTTGAACCTCTTAAGAGCGTTAGCGTAAATCTTCACCGCATGAATATGTTGATTACTCTTCGCAATAAGCGGTCGGATTCTTTAGATCTCAAGATCTCTGAATATGAAGGGAAACATAAGGAACCTCCCAGATTCGAGCATAACATCGCTAAAAGAATTAAGAACCAAAGATGGCAATACCTAGATCTATCCTCGCTTTTATGCCTAGCTAGGGGCATTAAACGATAGCGCTTGTTGGGAGGCAACCCAATTTTCTTTTTTATTCCTTGCTTTTTGCTCCTGCTTAGTAATAAATAAATTATTTAGCCTCTGTTTTCGTTGTGTTTTTTGTGTTTAATTAGTGTTTTGTGCCAAGTAAAACCGTTGGGAAGACTTGGGGAAAGTCTTGTTGAACTTGCTGTAAAAAACAGAAATTTTAGCGCTCACGAGAACTTCTGTAATTTTTATTTGAAGAGTGATATTTAGTTAATTATTTTTGAAGATAATTAATAGATGAATTCCTCACTTCCAGAAATTTATTTTAGAATTTTTGAGGTTCCAGATCTTGCGCTAGCTACAGATTACTACAGACTGTTCTGTTTTTGACAGATTCTGTTCTTCGTGTGTTGTTTGCTTATTTTGATGAATCTATGGTTAGTAAAATAGTTTATAATCCATAGAGAAGTTGGAATGCAGTAGTTTTAACACCAATATAAATAAATAATGAGTTCATTACAGTACCTTTAAGTGGTCTTTTGTTTTCTTTCGCTAACGGAGCTCACGAGTTTTCTATTTTGAGTTTTGTGTTGTGAAGTTTTCAAGTTTTGGGTGAATTCTTTTGATGGATTATGGAACAAGGAGTGGCAAGAGCCTAAGCCTGGGGATGCCCATGGCACCCCCAAGATAATCCAAGGACACCAAGAAGTCAAAGCTTGGGGATGCCCCGGAAGGCATCCCCTCTTTCGTCCACTTCCATCGGTAATTTACTTGGAGCTATATTTTTATTCACCAACATGATATGTGTTTTCCTTGGAGTGTCTTGTATTATTTGTGTCTTTGTGTCTTAGTATGCCACAATCATCCTTGCTGTACACACCTTTTGAGAGAGCCATACATGAATTAAAATTTGATAGAATACTCTATGTGCTTCACTTATATCTTTTGAGCTAAGTAGTTTTGCTCTATGTGCTTCACTTATATCTTTTGAGCTAAATAGTTTTGCTCTATGTGCTTCACTTATATCTTTTGAGCGTTATAATTTTGCTCTATGTGCTTCACTTACATCTTTTAGAGCACGGTGGTGGATCTGTTTTAAAGAAACTATTGATCTCTCATGATTCACTTAAATTATTTTGAGAGTCTCTTAATAGCATGGTAATTTGCTTAATAATAATATGCTTGGTATTCAAGATTTGTGAAACTCTCTTTTGAGTGTGTTGAATACTAAGAAAAGATTGAAGCTTGAAAATTGTTTTGAGGTATGGAGGTGATAATATTAAAGTCATGCTAGTTGAGTAGTTGTGAATTTAAAGAATACTTGTGTTAAATTATGTGATTCCCGTAGCATGCACATATGGTGAACCGTTATGTGATGAAGTCGGAGCATGATTTATTTATTGATTGTCTTCCTTATGAGTGGCGGTCGGGGACGAGCGATGCTCTTTTCCTACCAATCTATCCCCCCTAGGAGCATGCGTGTAATACTTTGGTTTGATAACTTCTAGATTTTTGCAATAAGTATATGAGTTCTTTATGACTAATGTTGAGTCCATGGATCATACGCACTCTCACCCTTCCACCTTTGCTAGCCTCTCTAATACCGCACACCTTTCACCGGTATCATACACCTACCATATACCTTCCTCAAAACAGCCACCATACCTACCTATTATGGCATTTCCATAGCCATTCCGAGATATATTGACATGCAACTTTCCACCATCTAGTTCATCATGACACATCCATCATTGTCATATTGCTTAGCATGATCATGTAGTTCACATAGTATTTGTGGCAAAGCCACCGTTCATAATTTCTTCATACTTGTCACTCTTGATTCATTACATATCCCGGCACACCGCCGGAGGCATCCATATAGAGTCATACTTTGTCTTAGAATCGAGTTGTAATCATTGAGTTGTAAATAAATAAAAGTGTGATGATCATCATTTAATAGAGCATTGTCCCAAAAAAGAAGAGAAAGGCCAAAGAAAAAAAGAAGGCCCAAAAAAGAGAAAATAAATGAAAAGGGGCAATGCTACTATCCTTTTACCACACTTGTGCTTCAAAGTAGCACCATGATCTTCATAGTAGAGAGTCTCTCATGTTATCACTTTCATATACTAGTGGGAATTTTACATTATAGAACATGGCTTGTATATTCCAATGATGGGCTTCCTCAAATTGCCCTAGGTCTTCATGAGCAAGCAAGTTGGATGCACACCCACTAGTTTCTTTTGTTGAGCTTTCATACATTTATAGCTCTAGTGCATCCGTTGCATGGCAATCCCTACTCACTCACATTGATATCTATTTATGGGCATCTTCGTAGCCCGTTGATACGCCTAGTTGATGTGAGACTATCTTCCCCTCCTTTTTGTCTTCTCCACAACCACCATTCTATTCCACCTATAGTGCTATATCCATGGCTCACGCTCATGTATTGCGTGAAGATTGAAAAAGTTTTGAAAAGGTTAGAGTATGAAACAATTGCTTGGCTTGTCACCGGGGTTGTGCATGATTTAAATACTTTGTGTGGAGAAGATGGAGCATAGCTAGACTATATGATTTTGTAGGGATAACTTTCTTTGGCCATGTTATTTTGAGAATACATAATTGCTTTGTTAGTATGCTTGAAGTATTATTATTTTTATGTCAATATAAACTTTTGTCTTGAATCTTTCGAATCTGAATATTCATATCACAGTTAAGAAGATTTGCATTGAAATTATGCCAAGTAGCACTCCGCATCAAAAATTCTCTTTTTATCATTTACCTACTCGAGGACGAGCAGGAATTAAGATTGGGGATGCCTGATACGTCTCCAACGGATCTATAATTTTTGATTGCTCCATGCAATATTATCTACTGTTTTGGACTATATTGGGCTTTATTTTCCACTTTTATATTATTTTTGGGACTAACCTATTAACTGGAGGCCCAGCCTAGAATTGTTGTTTTTTTGCCTATTTCAGTGTTTCGGAGAAACAGAATATCAAACGGAGTCCAAACGGAATAAAACCTTCGGGAACGTGATTTTCTCACCGAACGTGATCCAGGAGACTTGGACCCTACTCCAAGGAGTCAAAGAGGAGGTCACAAGGGTGGGGAGTGCCCCCCCCTAGGGCGCGCCCCCTGCCTCGTGGGCCCCTCGGTGCTGCACCGACATACTCCTTCCTCCTATATATACACACGTACCCCCAAACGATCAGAACAGGAGCCAAAAACCTAATTCCACCGCCGCAACTTTCTGTATCCACGAGATCCCATCTTGGGCCTGTTCCGGAGCTCCGCCGGAAGAGGGCCGTCATCACGGAGGGCTTCTACATCATCATAGCCTCTCCGATGAAGTGTGAGATGTTTTACCTCAGACCTTCGGGTCCATAGTTAGTAGCTAGATGGCTTCTTCTCTCTTTTTGGATCTCAATACAAAGTTCCCCCCTCTCTTGTGGAGATCTATTCGATGTAATCTTCTTCTTTTTGCGGTGTGTTTGTTGAGACCGATGAATTGTGGGTTTATGATCAAGTCTATCTATGAATAATATTTGAATCTTCTCTGAATTCTTTGATGTATGATTGGTTATCTTTGCAAGTCTCTTCGAATTATCCGTTTGGTTTGGCCAACTAGATTGGTAGTTCTTGCCATGGGAGAAGTGCTTAGCTTTGGGTTCGATCTTGCCGTGTCCTTTCCCAGTGACAGAAGGGGCAGCAAGGCACGTATTGCATCGTTGCCATCGAGGATAACAAGATGGGGTTTATTTCATATTGCATGAATTTATCTCTCTACATCATGTCATCTTGCTTAAGGCGTTACTCTATTTTTAACTTAATACTCTAGATGCATGCTGGATAGCGGTCGATGAGTGGAGTAATAGTAGTAGATGCAGAATCGTTTCGGTCTACTTGTCACGGACGTGATGCCTATATACATGATCATGCCTAGATATTCTCATAACTATGCTCAATTATGTCAATTGCTCAACAGTAATTTGTTCACCCACCATAGAATACTTATGCTCTTGAGAGAAGCCGCTAGTGAAACCTATGGCCCCGGGGTCTATTCTCATCATATCAATCTCCATCACTTTAATCTTGCCTTGCTCTTTACTTTGCTTTTACTTTTTACTTTGCATCTTTATACCAAAAATACCAAAAATATTATATCTATCAGATCTCACTCTCGTAAGTGACCGTGAAGGGATTGACAACCCCTAATCGCGTTGGTTGCGAGTAGCTATCGTTTTGTGCAGGTACGAGGGACTTGAGCGTGGCCTCCTACTGGATTGATACATTGGTTCTCAAAAACTGATGGAAATACTTACGCTACTCTGCTGCATCATCCCTTCTTCTTCGGGGAAAACCAACGCAAGGTCAAGACGTAGCAGCGACACACCGACCATGTAAATATCCCACATAGTTTCTAAAAGCACAAATGTGTGTGATACAAGGGAGGAGGTCCCATTGTGTGACCAGCGTGAAACGCCTTAATGGCAGGGAGGCAATTATTATCAGCAAGGGGTGGCTTCCCATCCACTAGCCTAGTCGAATAGAACGCAAAAGTTAAGCATGCTCGGGCTGGAGTAGTCCAAGGATGGGTGACCTAGTGGAAAGTTGCATATCTCAAGCTTCATTTAAATGCCATGACATGGTCATTATAGAGATATATTATATCTCTATAGTGACCTATTATGGCAATTATATAAACCTTGGAATCCTTGTTTTTCTAATTTGTAGACTATGTTTTCATGGGTTATTTTTTGCTCTAAAAAATTAAAGAATGATTGACTTGACCTGTCATGGCAATTATATAAACCTGGTATGTTTTATGGGTTTTTTTTGCTCTAAAAAATTAAAGAATGTTTGACTTGACCTGTCATGTTGCATGCAGGGTATAGGGGGCAGGGTGTTCTTCTTTAGCATGTCTCCCTTATGCGGCTTATAGACGCAACACAAATCTGTGGGCTCCCCAAGGTATATATACTATCCTTTTCCGACAATTAGGGGGGCCTATAAAATATATCCCTTTGACCCAACAACGAGAAGGGTTTGACCATAATGGTTTCCTATTGATCCTAGTAAGGTACACGGGCATTGCACGCATGAGATTTGGTAACCAAATTATGAATAAATACCACACTATAGCATGTAAGCTTTGATTCATATATGCATGATGTAGATGTTCGTTTAATTCTTATAGTTCATCTCATCCAAAATCAATTAGTTTTATAAAAAATCTATTTTAAGGTTCATGGAATTGTGCATTGTAAAGCATAAAGTAAAAAACAGAAAGTGACAATTCATTTAGAAAAAAATGTTTGGGCAATTAAGATATGGAAGATTCTAGAGAACAAAGGAGAAGAGCTTGTGTTTTGAGGTTTGTGCATTATGCTTAAGTTCAACCATGGAGTCTTCTAGATTGTACATGTGGCAAAATCTGGTGGAATGTAGATGATATCCAACAGCCAGTAGTGCTCGGATTTGCCATCTCCCTACCGTCGGAATTGGCTTCATCCAACGACCAACTTTCAAAGTTATTCGCACACTATATAGGGGTATAGATATATAGATATAGATGTGTCCATGCTAGACCAAATAAAGTTTGAGTGCATGCATGGGATGACCCCCCCCCCCCGGCCACTGCCTCGAAGTTGGGAAACCGACATCATATGTATTGAACCAGCCTTGGAGTCGGGTGCCGTGTTCGGTTTGTAATGTAGTTGGTGGCCCATCGAAGTTGTGCATTCGAGATTTAAACACATCACACACCACCGTACCCATACATATTTTCGGGCTGCATGTAGTGTATACAGGCTCTTCTGATCGACCACATCTCCCTTGTGCGGTTTTTCGTGACGACACGCATATTTGTGGGCTCCTCGAGTGTATATATACACTGGTGCACGTCGGTCCTAAACAATTGGTTTAAAACCCCTTTCCGCGACGGCATTTGGAACCGTCGCCATGTGAGTGTGGGCGATAGGGGGTCCTTCCCACATGACCCAGAAACCGTCTGGGATTGGGCCCCTACGGTACTCCTACTCGTTTGCTCGCATTGCCATTGCAGTCGGTATTCTGTGGTGCTACGTTTACGATGCGCGGCCCATCACAAATGGTTCACTATTATAGAACGTGTATGATGCATGGCCCATCACAAACGGTTCACCATTAAGAAGATTAGCTAATCATCATACGAGTGTCGGACAGGATTACGAAACGTCGGACCGTCGTAACATCGTCGTACACGACAAGTATCGCACACGCTATTCTGTGGTGCAACATTTACGATGCATACTTCATCAGAAACAGTTCATGGTTGTGAATCGTGTACGATAAGGCAACTAACACAAACGTTTAGTTTGCCTGCACCATTTGTGATATTGTCTGACATCGCACATGCTTTGCAAACGGCAACTGTGTGCATGCTTGCATAGGTTTCCTCTCTGTGAACCGTCTCGGATTATGGTGCATATCGCAAATGTTTTCATTTTACCAACCGTGTGTGCCGTAACAACCTGGAGAGCGTAATTTCACCATAATTTAATTGCTGCTTTTCCAAATTGTACCTGATTTGGATTTGAATTTAAATGTATGCTATAGCTTTATTCATATCCATCAGGTTCAAACAACCAATGCATTATTCGATTCATAGGTACATATGTTCAAGAATTACATAATAACCAAATAAAGAATGATGAACCACAGTTGTATACTTGTACTACTAAAGACGGTAAAGAATGAGGCGAAATATATTCTGGTTGCTGAACAAGGTGAAGCGGAATGCCCATATTGGGCCCACCTCCATGTAGAAAGCATGCACGACTCTAGTCCAACCCCTTGTGATGGCCGACCTCCCATCCTTCACGGTCTTCATGAAAACATCTAGGTACTCATCGTGTTCTGGTAGAAATACTTTAACCTTTGCATGCCCACCAATCATGTACTTTGAGAGGTAATCTTGAGTATACTACTTTGGCAACCACTTCAAAGGAATAAGATTCCAGACATTGTCATCTAACACAACTCATTATGGGCAGTAAAAAGAAGGTTGCAGAGTTCTTACTTACCATCCTGCAGTTCGTTGTTGTCTTGGATAAAGTGTAAACAAATAGTTTAATTTCCATCTTTGGACCCATTTTACTAACAATCTTCATCAGCATCCTCACTTGATGTTGATTCATCGATATCTCATTGCCCCATATGCAGAAAGGGTCGAAACGCAGATCTTTACCAATGACATATGTACCTAAAAGCTAGTTCTCCTGAAAAAGGTTCGTTCTTAAAAATTATCTGCTATTGTATCCACGGGTTACAGTTAGTTTGAGCTAGTTCGGGCTCAAATAGCCCTAAACTATATCAAAACATGAGGGCTAGTTTGAGCTTGTTGCATCTATAACCCACCCAAAAAAACTAGTATCCAACCCAAGAGGTGCTAATTGGAGCTAGTTCTCCTAGTGTATTTATTGTCAATCTAACCCTGCCATCCAAACAACTCTTTGGATGGAGTTAGTTTAGGGTTAGTAATGAGCTAGAAACTAACTCTAACCTCTAGCTAAGTTGAGTATCCAAACAGGGTTGTGTTGTTGTTGTTGCTGCTTCTGCTCTTCTACGCATATCTAGACATCACTAGAACATTAATGTAACACTCTTCCTTGTTGCTATGTAGCCTAGGATTGCATATTTAGACATTAAGTACAGTGCATGTTGCTATGTAGCCTCTGATATATTACATATGGCCCTAGTTAACCTAAGGAAAAATGGGTTGCAGACTTATTCAACTAAAAGTCTGATTCATCGATTAGTCCCGTATCAGCCGCCGGCCTATATGGTACCAGCTACGGATATCCTGAACAGTGAGCAGATATAAGCCATGGGATGAAACTAACCTCGATGGAAAACAACAATCATTCCCAAAATTGTCCTGTGTAGGTACATCAAGAAGCATGTTAAGCACAACAGGCTAAACATCAACCAAAATTACACATGGCAGACAAAATAATCTCCAAAAGATAGCTTCAGTGTGCAGGTTTAAGCACGCTAGTAAAGCAAAACAAGTGGAAAGGTGTGCTAACTGCAACAGGCCTAAAATTTAACAACAAGCAAACATGGTCATTCAAACTGGTATTGTGCCGGTCTAAGTACACTGGTTATGGTTAAATCAAAATGGAAAGGCGTGTTAACTACAAGATGCAGCAACCAAATGTAGTCATTCATAGTGGTATTGTTGAAACTGGTACTGGTGAAATTGAACTGCATAGTTCATACTTGCACATATAGAACATCACATTGTGAATAATTGGAATAAACAAGGCATACTAAGAACAACCAAAGATAGCATTTGAAACTGAACATATGCTAACTACAAACAACCGAACAATAAAAAAAACTTTAAAAGAGGCATATGCTAGCTATAACAGGCTTCATAGCAAGCAAATATATGCATTCCTATCGGTATGTTTAAAACAAGATTGATGAAATGTACTGCACCATAAATAGTTGCACATATAGAGCATCACATTGTGAACAACTGAAATAAACAAATCACGGGTTTCCTCACTTATCACAGATGGGCTTGTTCCCGTGGGAAGAGCACAGACCCTGAATGCGCTCCATGTTGTCACAGATCGGCTCCTTCCCCTTGGAAGAGCACGGATGTAGGGTGCCCTCCCTGATGTCGCAGATGGGTGCTTTCCCCTTGGGAGAGTAGATGGGCTCTTTCCCCTTGGAAGAGCCGGAGAGGGTGCCCTCCTCGTGGTTGCCGTCGATGAGGTCTGCCTTGGAAGCTGTGGATCCCAAGCCAGCGTCGCAGAACGTGCCCTTCAGAAATGATAAAAGGGGCTCGATGGTGATGTAGACTGGCAAATTGTTGACAGCGAGCCAGAGGAGATAAGTGGCGGGGCCATGGATGAGATCGACGGTGCTTGAACCCGAGGGGTTGGGGGTGGGCCACTTAACCTGTGACACAGCCCACCTCAGGGCGTCGCTGTTGATAACCTCAATGTCATAGCCGGCGGATGAGACATGCCCGCATACTCTAGCCCGCGGCTTGAGTTCCTGCCGCCAGTAATGGTCGTCAACTTCCTCGGCAACGTCGGGCGAAGAGACCGCTATACACCTCTTTTGGGCCAGTCGCTCCTCGAGCTCCACGGGAAGCGTAGCCGGGCTTAGGCTGCGACGCTCTGGAGTGGGGGATGGGGATGGGGATATGTGGGAAAGGGGGCATTTGGCAGGCGTCATCTAAGAAACTCGGGGCGGCCTGGGTATGGAGATTGGTGGGTAAGCTGCACGGGCAAATCGGTAGATGTTGACAATGGAGGCCTTGCGGCGGTGGCGGCGGGGACTTTGCTAGGGTTTCGAGCAAGGGAGGTGGTGTGTGTGCGCATGCACGCCACAGGAGGTTTTGGTGTGTGTGTGTGTGGAGGGGGCGCGGGGTGTTTGAGGAAATGACGCGGGTACTGAAAATTCTACTACGCGGGAGTCAAACGCGGGAGTGAAATTCCGGGCTATTGAAAATTTTGATGATAGTGCATCGCAGACGGTCCGAAGATAACATCCGTGTGTTATGAAAAAGAAAAACCCTCGAGGCGGGCAGATATTTTCGATGCAGGCAGGATTGGGAACAAGAAACATCGCACATGGTCCAGAGATAACAACCATGTGTTATGAAACAGAAAAACCCTCGAAGCGGGCAGATATTATTGAGAGGGGGAGCCTTGTGGAGCCTAATGTACTGTGCGGATGTGTGTGTGATAGGCACACCGGCATCGCACACGGTTAGTTTGAGTGAACCGTGTCTGTTGCGTCATCTGACTTGTCTAATGTCCATAAATTTGGCAAAAAATGACGCGGGAGAAGGTCAGAACACGAACACACTTGCATGTGGACCAAATTTATGTATCAAAAGGGTGGTTTGATTTTGAAATACCAAATGCAACTTTGATGTGGCACCTCTCTCGCAAAGCGCACGATATTGCTTGCTCCCACCCTCTCGTGTCGGCACGAAGGGAGTCCTAACCTATGAATGCAGGCCCCTCCCCCGCAACCGAGGTTCACCTAACAAAGTGCGATGTAGCTAGTAGCCCCCCTCCTCCCTCGTGTCGGCACGAAGGGAATCCTAAGCTATATATGAATGCATGCCCCTCCCCCTCAACCGAGGTTCACCTAGCAAAGTGCGAAGTAGCTAGCAGCCCCCCTCCTACCTCGTGTCGGCACGAAGGGAATCC
>NC_057797.1:349466220-349491036 GCF_018294505.1 Triticum aestivum | reverse complement strand
ATATCTCTCCAAGATGGATCATAAAACGGATCAAGAATAATCCACCTTGGTCGTACAACCTCTCTCTTGTTGTTGGTAAAAGTGATGTCCGTCCATGCGACCCCGGAGATGGGCTAGCTCGCCAATAATCACGCAAGTAACTAGTCCCCGAAGACAACTACTGCATGCGTGTGGCCCAAACATATGTATGGAGAGCTGTGTTTTTGAGTAACAACGAACATCTTTTATGTGGCACCGTGATTTCGAACTAGAAATCCCCACACTGAGTGAGGGTTAGGTTGACGATGCATATGTATGTTACACCACACTTCAAGCCATCACCGGGGATTCATATATGCATGCATGCGTGCATAGTATGTGCACTCAAACTTAATTAGGTCTGAATCTCACCATGACCTATACTACGATAACACTAACCAAATGAAGAATCCGCCATGGTAACCTATCTTATTGTTGGTCAAGGTGATCATGGATGTCCAGGCGGGCCCATGAATATATAGGCTTGTCGCCGATAACCACGCGAGGGAGTGTATCGTTCAAAGGCAACCACTACGTGCATATGTATGGAGGTAATGCATGCATGCATGTTTGAATACACAACATTGATTTGGCGCGTGTGTCGAAAATCGTACACTAGCTCCCCACACAGAGCAAGATCGGTTCATGATGGTGTCGTTGTACTAGCCACTTCGACTTGATGGGAGGGATTCATGCGTACACATGCATATGTGTGTACTCAAAGTGTATCATGCATGTCATCCCAGAGCAAAAATAATAATCCCCTCCTAAGTCAAATTAACCTCTCTTGTTGTCACGCAAAAAGAAGTGATGGACCAAGTGGGCCCACAGATGGAAAGCATCGATATCGCTGATAACCGCTTAAGTGGGTGCGAGAGGACAACCACCACGCTTTGCATGTGGGCCAAACATATATATGTTGGGTACCCAAAATGCACAACTTTGAGGTTCCACATGCCTCAAAAACCATAAACCATGCACCCACACAAAGCGAGGTTCATATCAAGCATACTACATATGATAGTCCCCTTCCCCCTCTTCACCGTATACTATATGCTCTTGCCGTAATATATGTACAACCCAAAAGAATCATCATCTATGGTGAAATTAATTAACCCACTACAAAAAAATACACTTCCGTGATGATACGTGTTTGTCACCGTCGGTGTCAAAACCGGCGGATCTCGGGTAGGGGGTCTCGAACTGTGCGTCTAGGCCGGATGGTAACAGGAGGCAGGGGACACGATGTTTTACCCAAGTTCAGGCCCTATTGATGGAGGTAAAACCCTACGTCCTGCTTGATTAATATTGATGATATGGGTAGTACAAGAGTAGATCTACCACGAGATCAGAGAGGCTAAACCCTGGAAGCTAGCCTATGGTATGATTGTTGTTCGTCCTATGGACTAAAACCCTCTGGTTTATATAGACACCGGAGAGGGCTAGGGTTACACAGAGTCGGTTACAATGGAAGGAGATCTACATATCCGTATCGCCAAGCTTGCCTTCCACGCCAAGGAAAGTCCCTTCCGGACACGGGACGAAGTCTTCAATCTTGTATCTTCATAGTCCAGTAGTCCGGCCGAAGGTATAGTCCGGCCATCCGGACACCCCCTAATCCAGGACTCCCTCAGTAGCCCCTGAACCAGGCTTCAATGACGACGAGTCCAGCGCGCAGATTGTCTTCGGCATTGCAAGGCGGGTTCCTCCTCCAAGTACTTCATAGAAGATTTTGAACACAAAGGTAGTGTCCGGCTCTGCAAAATAAGTTTCCACATATTGCCATAGAGAGAATAATATTTACACAAATCTAATCTACTGACGTATTCCATAGCGTGACATCACACCACGGCCAAGTCTTTATTCGAATCGTTTTACTGTCCCACCTCAGCGCGTTTAGCGAGGCGGTTTCCTTGGCACGTCTTGTTAAAGCAGAGATCGTGTCCCCTTATTCCGGGATTCTCATCAATACGAGTGTGGGTAACCCAACCGCGCCATTGACTATGGCGCTTGGGAGATAAGCGAGTTCTACCAGGCTGGTGGGGGCGCATAGTCGCGTCCGCCCATATAAGGGGATAAGGATCCACCTTTTCATCCACGCCTTCTTCCTCCTTTGCCTATCCATTTCCGCGCACTCGAGCTCCAGCGCCCAAGTCCGCACACCCCACCTCAACCTTCTCCAGCCATGTCCAGACCGGGAGGCAAGTGGGTGGTCTCCTCCGTCATGGAGGGACACGTCAAAAGACTGAGGAAGGTCGGATACTTATCTATCGACATTGCGCACCGGCTTCCCAAAGAGGGGCAGCGCATCCCCACCCCTAGGCCCTATGAGAGGGTGGTGTTCCTCCCCCATTTCCTCCGCGGACTAGGCTTCCCTCACCACCCATTTGTCCAGGGGCTCATGTTCTACTATGGCCTGGATTTCCATGATCTGGCCCCGAACTTTGTCCTCAACATCTCGGCGTTTATCGTCGTGTGCGTGGCTTTCTTCCGCATCCGCCCTCATTTCGGCCTATGGCAATGTCAAGCCGAAGGTGGTGCACGACACCCAAGCGGAGTGCGGAGGCGCCATGGTGGGCAAGATGCCCAACGTCCTATGGTTCGAGGGCTACTTTGTGGAGTCCCTAAAGGGGTGGCAGTCGGGGTGGTTTTACATCACCGAGCGGCGCGACCCTGAATGGGTCGCAGCCCCCGAGTTCCGATCCGGACCCCCTACGGCGGCTCGCCTCCTGGAAAGAGACGGGCCTGTCGTGGGGTAAAAAAGGAGAGCTGACCAGACTCCAAACATGCGTCCAAACCCTGGTAGATAGGAAGCTCAAACTTGTCAACGTAGTCCAGGTTATGCTCATCTGCCGGATCCTCCCGTGTTAACAACGGGCTTTCAACCTGTGGGAGTTCGACCCGGCGCGGCACCGAACTCTGAGCAGGCTCTTCGACACAATGTACGAAGATGCCTGGAAGGTGCTTTTCAAGGGCGCTGAGGCCCCCGCATCCGCTACCAAGGATTGCGGATTCAGCATGCAGTGTCACGCTCGTGCGGTAAGCTGTTTTTACCTTTTATAGGGTATTAGTTTTTCATAGTTTGACTCCACGCGGGATCTAAGCTCCCTTACCTTTGACAGGATTGGTAGGAGACGTCCGGACAGATCAACTGTCCGTCTCCTTTGCCCGAAGGCTCAGCGAATGCTCGCTTGGCGAAGCTGCTGGTTCCGGCACCCTACATGGTGCCGGAGAAGAAGGCCAAGAAGAAGGCCACGGGGACTTGAAACACTGCCCGGCGCCAGGAAGTGTCGGATTCATCATCCGACGACTCCAAGGCGCACTCCTCCCATGAAGACGAGGAGGAGGAAGAAGAGACCTCTCCCCCTCCAGCGGGGGGAGGGAAGAAAAGGAAGGCCGCCCCAACCAGGGAGGCCGAAGGGCCCAAGAGGGGGAAGACCCCTCCTCCGGACTACTCCACCAACGCCGACGACGGCAAAGAGGAGTGGCCGCACAGGGCCAAGCCCCTGGCGAGATCGTAAGTATCCGGATACCAGAGTGATTCATAGTATTCCCCCATTGCACAGTTTTTCCTTACGTCAAACATGATTGTGTAGTCCGCCCAAGGCCGGGCTCGATGAGTCGTCGAGCAGCTCCCTGGATTCGTCAGATGTGAATTTGCTTCCGACGGCTTCCTCCCCCCACCCTACAGATGGCGCCGAGGTGGCGTACCAACAGGTTCCAGGCCAGGAGGAGGTGGTCCTGGAGGCGCCGCAAGGCAACCTCCCGGACTCCAGGCGTAAAGGGGATAGAACCCCCAAGGGCTCCAAGTCCGGCCTTGAGCCGGACACCGCACCGGAACCTTCAACGGTTGCGGACTCCAGTAGGCAGCCTCCTTCCAAGAGAAGCAAGCCTACCGAGCCGGTGACCTCCATCCAACCAGAGGCACCGGACAGTTTGCTGGAGACGCTTAACGGCGCCTCCATCGACGAGGAGCATCACACTATTATGAGTGCGGTGATCTAGAAGGTTTAGTCCGCCAAGAGCGGACTGACTGAAGCATGTGCCAGCCTTCTAACAGGCTTGGAGGTAAGTAAAGAATATGTAAAAATATTACCGCATAGACAGTAACCCCGGATGCTCTGTTCGGCGTTCAGAAAGAAAATCCGAATAGAGGATCTAATAACATTCGCAGGAGTCTAACATGATCAAGTCAATATGCCTATGCCGGCTTTGCTGCTGGCCTCTGCCGCACTGACTGCGGAGGTGGATATGCTGAAGCAGAACCTCGAGCGGTCCGAGCAAGATCTCGGCCTAGCCAAGGAGCAGCTCGAGGAGAAGGAAGGTAAGAAATACCTTATTGAAATATGTGAAAGGTGCAATTGCAAAAAGTGACATGATTAACGCGGCTATTGTAGGGGCCACAACTGAGGTGGCGACCCTTAAGCAGGTGTTGTCCGAGGCTGAAAAGAGGGTGGCCACGGAGCGCACCGAGCGGGAGAAGCATGAGACGCAGGTTGGCGAGGTGCGGTAAGAGCTCCAGGCTCTCATGAAAAAACATGAGAGTTTGGAGCTTGATTCGAAGACGCAAGAGTCTGAGCTCGTGGCGGCCATTAAAGATGCCAAGTCTGCCAAGGCCGAAGCCCAGAAGGCCCTCCAGGAGGTTGAGGCAATAAAAAAGATAGCGGCGGGTAAGGCATTCTTTATGCAAAGCAAGCACGTAAAAGTGAATTACTTGTTACTTACCCAAATCCGGAGCTCTCCAGGAGCATTTGCAGACTTGCCCCATATCGTGTCGGATGCCGCCGCCTTCTACCGAGCCGAGGAGGGAAGCTCGATGGAGAAGGTGTTCTGGTCTCAGTATGTTGAGGCCGAACACCCGTTGCCCTTAAGCGACCAGCTGAAACAGCTGGTCGAGCTCCATAAGGTGGCCGAACAGGCCATGAAGGGCCTCATACTCCGGCTGTGGCGTGGAGAGTCCATGCCTAGGAGCTACTTCGGGCTGGTGAGTTGGCTTGTGGAGGCCTATCCAAGGCTCGAAGTCATCAAGCGCTCCGTATGCATCGAGGGTGCCCGTAGGGCGCTTGCCCGTGCGAAGGTGCACTGGGGCAAGCTGGATGCTGAGAAGCTTGTGAAGGACGGGCCACCGCCGGGCAAGGAGCATCCCAAGCCCGAGATGTATTATGAGGGCGTTCTGAAGGGTGCCCGCCTTGTGGCAGATGAATGTAATTTTTCAGTGAACTCGCTCGTTTTGTCCTGTGAGCTGAAAACTTGTTCATGTGCGCTAAGCAATGCTTTTTGAATTTAAAATATTACCTTCTGTGCAGCCATTTATCAAATTTGAGAGATGGCGAGTCGTCGGCTTCTACCCCATGGCATGAGTGCTGTGGTGTTCGTGATAAACATGAGCGCTCTTTTTCCCATTCTTGGGTCCTTCGAGGGAGACGCTCAACACAACGAACAAGGCAATCAGACTATAATGCTTGAGCACTCTCACTTAACCATAGAATTCTATAGTTTTAAATTTCGGCAAAGCCCCTAGTGTTCGGAAGACCGAGTTTGGGGCGCTATCCACGCCTAGGCCAGACAAAGCCGACTCCTTGCTCTAAGCGGCATAAGTCTTTAGGTACTCGAAAACCTCTCGAACAGCGACCAGCTCTCGCCTCATCATGACGGTCAGTTTTAGCTTTCTCTACTGAGGTGCTTAGCCTAGCTCAACTGGGGCACAATCGCAGTAGTTCTCCTAGTGCTACCTTAGCCGATATAACGGAACGTAAGGTACCAAAACATAGGAGCCGGGCAAACCCAACTATTGACCCAAGACATGATTCGGAGCTGATGCATATAATACTATAAGTTCGGGGTGCCGCACTTGTGAAAGTGTTCAGACTTCTCACACCATGTTGTGGGGTACTTAAGCCCCTGGCGTATTGGCCGTACCAAAGTGTACGGGTGCAACATGTCATTAATGAACATATAATCGTAAAAAAGAGGTAATGCAATAATAGATGGAAGCTATGCATTGTTTATTTAAAAAAGTTGCGATCAAAGCAGAATGATACAAATAGTGCGATAAGCAAAAGATGGGACTATCAAATATGTCCTTTCCAGGGGCGAGCTGCGGAATGTTATGCGAAACAGGTATACTGCTCATTATAGAGACCACCTTAGAGTTCCGTAGTGCGGCGTAACTTTCTGCTTCCCTGGTTGTATCGTTTGTGCGGCAATTGTACTGCCGGACAAGCCTTCCGAAGAATGGAGTCCTGAAAATAAGAGAAAATTAAGAAATCGGCAGCCCCTAGTGTGGTTTAAGCCGCGTTTCAGGCGTGCCGTGATGGTGCCCCTCCTCCTGTGCCCATGGTATTTCCAGAGCGTAGTTATGTACGCGCAACACTGGTTTCGCAAGTTCGCGAGGGCTGGGGTTGGGGCCGCATTGTTATGCTTGCTCTGAACGTGTCGGGCGGTCTTGGTGTAGGTTACTCCGGGCGCGCTTGACGGTGTCCAGACGTTTAATTGCCGGACTAGAGAATTGCCTTAAGAGGTTGCTTTGTACTTTCGCTGCAATAGCCGCCGTATGCTCCTCCGTTCGGAGAGAGCGTTCGGTGTTCCCATTGACCATGATGACGCCTCTAGGGCCTGGCATCTTAAGCTTGAGGTATGCGTAGTGCGGCACCACATTGAACTTGGCAAATGCGGTTGGCCCGAGCAGTGCGTGATAGCCACTGCGGAACGGGACTATGTCGAAGATTAACTCCTCGCTTCGGAAATTATCCGGAGATCCGAAGACCACTTCAATTGTAACTAAGCCTGTACAGTTGGCTTCTACACCTGGTATGACGCTTTAAAGGTTGTTCAGGTGGGTTTCATCCTCGAGGGATCGATGCCCATTTTCCGCACTATATCCTGATAAAGCAGGTTTAGGTTGCTGCCGCCGTCCATAAGGACTCTAGTGAGGTGAAATCCGTCAATAATTGGGTCTAGAACCAATGCGGCAAATCCTCCATGACGGATGCTAGTGGGGTGGTCCCTTCGATCAAAAGTGATCGGGCAAGAAGAACCTGGGTTGAACTTTGGGGCACACGCTTCCACTCCCTCTTGGGGACGTGGGTTGCGTATATCATGTTCACCGTCCGCACTTGTGGGGGAAAACCTTTCTGTCCACTGTTGTTCGGCGGCCGGGGCTCCTCCTCATCATCGCTATGCAGCCCCTTGTCTCTGCTTTCAGAATTTAACTTGCCTGCCTGCTTGAACACCCAACAATCCCTGTTGGTGTGATTGGCTGGTTTTTCGGGGGTGCCATGTATCTGGCATGAGCGGTCGAGTATTCGGTCCAAACTGGACGGGCCCGGAGTATTTCTTTTGAATGGCTTTTTCTGCTGACCGGGTTTAGAGCCTTTGAATCCGGCATTAACTGTCGTATCCTCAGCATTGTCGCCATTAATGCGGCGTTTTTGCTTGTTGCGATGCGACCTACCACTGCTGTCCTTGGTATCCGAATTACCAGGGCTCTTGGTCATGTTATTGCTGCGAGCTAGCCAGCTGTCTTCTCCTGCGCAAAAGCAGGTCATAAGTGTCGTGAGGGCTGCCATAGATTTCGGCTTTTCCTGTCCTAGGTGCCGTGCAAGCCACTCGTCACGGATGTTATGCTTGAAGGCTGCAAGGGCCTCTGCGTCCGGACAGTCGACAATTTGATTTTTCTTGGTTAGGAACCGTGTCCAGAATTGTTTGGCCGATTCCTCTGGCTGCTGAGTTATGTGGTTTAGGTCATCGGCGTCTGGTGGTCGCACATAAGTGCCCTGGAAATTGTCAAGGAATGCGTCTTCCAGGTCCTCCCAACAACCAATTGATTCTACTGGCAAGCTGTTAAGCCAATGTCGGGCTGGTCCTTTAAGCTTGAGTGGGAGGTATTTGATGGCATGTAGGTCATCACCGCGGGCCATGTGGATATGAAGGAGATAGTCCTCGATCCATACCGCAGGATGCCATCGTATGATTCGATGTTCACGGGTTTGAAACCCTCGGGGATTTGATGATCCATTACTTCATCTATGAAGCATAGTGGGTGTGCGGCGCCTCTATATTGGGCTACATCACGACGCAGCTCAAACGAGCTTTGTCTACTGTGTTCGGCCCGGCCGAATTTACTGTATCCGGTGTGACGAGTACCGTCTCGTGCCGTGGGGCACCCACGTGATCCGTAGATCGATCTTGTTTGCCTTGCCTTGTCCTCCAATATATCTCGCAGGTCTGGCGCATTTTCCATGCCTTGGTAGTTTTTGAGCGGTGCCGAGGTGCGGCTTGAGTGGAGGGCTGAGAGGCCTCTCTATCACGGCCACGGGGTGGCCGGTCGGCCGCATCGTGCGCTGGTGATGTAGGTTTAGGTGCTTCCTCCTCTAATTGGGGTAGCAACCTGCGCTTTGGGTAGCTCTTGGAGGGGCGTTCGAGTTCATACTCTTCGGCCGCAAGGACTTCAGTCCATCTGTCAGCTAGCAAATCTTGATCAGCTCTAAGATGTTGCTGTTTTTCTTGAGGCTGCTCGTCGTGGCCATAAGCCTGCGTTTGAAACGCTCTTGTTCGACGGGATCCTCCGGCACAACAAATTCGTCGTCGTCAAGGCTTGCCTCGTCTTCGGAGGGAGGCATATAATTATCATCCTCGACCTCTCTGTCTGCCGCTCTATCATGAGGGCTGGCTTCTCTATCCTCCTGTGCTGAATCTTGCTGGAGGTGGTTGTCTTCGGCACTGTCCGGGGTGTTATTATCTCCCGTGCCGGAATCACCGTTTTTGTTTTGGTGGGATTTAGAGAGGCGCCGCTGACGCCGGTGCTTAGGCTGCTTCTTCGAGGGGCCATCCTCCGCTGTTCCATCGCCATTGCCTTCTTTTGGCATGTCCACCATGTACATATCATATGACGAGGTGGCTTTCTAGTGCCCTATAGGCTTTGGTTCTTGATCGTCTCCTGCATCGGCGTCCATACCGTCGATGTCTTCGGAGTCGAAGTCGAGCATGCGGATTAAATCATCGACAGTGGCTACAAAGTGGGTGGTGGGTGGGATTTGAATTTCTTCATCATCTGCATCCCAACCTTGCTGACCATAGTCCGGCCAGGGCTCTCCTGACAAAGAGAGAGACTTTAGTGAATTCAGAATATCGCCGAAGGGCGAGTGCTGAAAGATGTCCGCAGCGGTGAACTCCATGATCGGCGCCCAATCGGGTTCGATTGGTCGGGCTGCGGAGGGCTCAGAGTCTGGAGAGGAGTCCGGCTCCTTGGAGTCACGGGCTTCGCAGAGAATAGGGCTGGTGTTCGGCTCGATCGCCGTAGAGATTGCAGCCCCCGAGGCAGTGTCTAACCACCCATCCTCGGTTGGTGTGATCGGCTCTAAGCTAGGGGTCGGAGCGGACGCAGGTGCGGCCTCCAGGGCACTGTTCGGCGGTGGAGCTAAATCATGCCCATCGTGACAGTGCGGCGTGCTCGGCTGTGGCTCGAATCCGTTGAAGATCAAGTCTCTGCGGATGTCGGCCATGTACTTCAAACTTCCAAATCTGACCTGATGGCCAGGGGCGTAGCTTTCAATCTGCTCCAGATGACCAAGCGAATTGGCCCGCAGTGCAAAGCCACCGAATACGAAGATCTGTCCGGGGAGCAAAGTCTCACCCTGGATCGCATCGCTGTTGATGATCGGAGAAGCCATCGGGCCTAAAAGGGACGACACAGAGGAACTCTCAATGAAAGCACCAATGTCGGTGTCAAAACCGGCGGATCTCGGGTAGGGGGTCCCGAACTGTGCGTCTAGGTCGGATGGTAACAGGAAGCAGGGGACACGATGTTTTACCCAAGTTCGGGCCCTCTTGATGGAGGTAAAACCCTACGCCTTCTTGATTAATATTGATGATATGGGTAGTACAAGAGTAGATCTACCACGAGATCAGAGAGGCTAAACCCTAGAAGCTAGCCTATGGTATGATTGTTGTTCATCCTATGGACTAAAACCCTCCGGTTTATATAGACACCGGAGAGGGCTAGGGTTACACAGAGTCGGTTACAATGGTAGGAGATCTACATATCCGTATCGCCAAGCTTGCCTTCCACGCTAAGGAAAGTCCCTTCCGGACACGGGACGAAGTCTTCAATCTTGTATCTTCATAGTCCAAGAGTCTGGCCGAAGGTATAGTCCGGCCATCCGGACACCCCCTAATCCAGGACTCCCTCAGTCACAGTAGGTCGCTTTTTTTGTCATGCATGTACATCCATGACAAATTTATGACAGAATCAAGATAGTCATACATGTGCTATCGTAAAAGTGTTCCATGACATAACCAAAATAATCATCACAGAAGTGTCCACTTCCATGACGATAAATCGCGCATCACAGAAGTGCTTTCGTCAAGGGTGGCCGACACGTGGCATCCACCGTAACGGAACGCCGTTAAGCTATCGGGTCGGGTTTTGGATCCGATAACCCGTTAACAGCTCTTTGTTAGGATAGATGTCATCCACTCACTAGAGAGAAGGCGCCTATGATACGTCGACACGTGGCACGGCCCAACAAGTTTAAATGGGCCGGCCCAACTAAAGGCCCACAAGATTTTGCGGACCATAATGGGCCGTCCCAGCTAAAGGCCCATGAGATTTTGCAGACCATAATGGGCTGGCCCAGCTAAAGGCCCACAAGATTTTGCGGGCCATAATGGCCTGGCCCAGGTAAAGGCCCACAAGATTTTTGTGTGCCATAATGGGCCGGCCCAGGTAAAGGCCCACAAGATTCTTGCGGGTCATAATGGGCCAGCCCAGCTAAAGGCCCATGAGGTTTCGCCGACATTAATGGGTCGGCCCAGCTGTAGGCCCACAAGATTTTGAGGACCCTAGTAGGCCGGCCCATTAACTGGTTGCCATGTTTTGGGCCAAATGTCGGCCCATATTTGATCCGGTCCATTAATGGCCTGCCATGCTCCGGGCCTAATAGTGGCCCATATGAGATCCGGCCCATCAAAAGCCTACCACGTTCTGGGCCAAATTACGGCCCAGATCAGGTCCGACCCTTTAAGAGGCTTTGGGCTCAATTATGGCCCATATCAGATTCAGCCCGTCAACTGGACACTATGCTTTTGGGTCCACTTGCTAAAGGCCCACTTAGTAATTCGGCCTGATATTAGTTTTGGCCTGTTAAGGGCTCGTTTAACATTTCCTCCCTATATTAATTTCAGCCTGTTAAAAGCCCGTCATATAGTTGGGCCTAACTACAGCCCGATTTGCATCCGGCCTGCTCGCAGCTGATATCTGATTGGGCCAAACAAGGACCCAGACAATTTTGGCCTGTTAAAAGCCCGTGATTGGATTCGCACAATCATGGGCCGGGGTTCATTTCGGGCTGCTACGTAACTAGTAGGAATTAAGAAAAAACCTACTCTATACAATAAAGAAATTACTGCATAGTAACTAAGAATAAACCTACACTGCACAATAAAGGATTTAAGGTATATTACATCCACTGGGCATCAAAGTTCGCCACCAGTGATCATAAAGCGCAACGAAGAAGCAGATTACAAAAACTGGGCACCATTACAGCGTAACAAAATAATACTGAACCGAGACCACTTCCAAGACAGTTCAAGAAAGGTTAGCCTTGCAGGGGAACTGCTGCGCAAACTGCTGAGCAAGGCTATGAGACCGGCCTAGCATGTCAGTCATAGCTTCCAGGTGTAGCTGTTTAGCGATGAGGTTCTCATTTGTGTTCTCCGCAATCTTTCTTAGAGATAGGACTTCAAGTCGAAGTTGAGTTGCAGAATGCCTTTCTGCTAGAACTTGGGACTGAAGAAGTTGAACTGATTCAGACAACGAATTCTGTGAGCTTGTCTGACTGTTAGTCTCAAGTAACTTGAACACTGCATCAAGACAAGACTTTGGGGTTGTCTCACTATCTTGAAGATGTTTTGCCTTCTTTGCTGCAATATATGTTGGGTTTGTCTCACAGCCTTCAGCAGACTTGTGCATGCCATCAGGCATATCACGCTGAAACAAAGCAGAGAGATGACAGGTTTTGCACGTGTATAAACAAAGATGATAACTATTCTGTCAATCCTATCCAATTTCAAATTAGAAAATAAAGAGTATGTTCGAAATATCAATAGCATAATTTGGCATTGTTCATAATGCGGGGAGCTTCACCACACTACTGGATTACCATGTCAACATAACAAGCATAGATGAAGGGCAAATAAAATCATTGTATCTATTTTGGATAATGTGCATGGCATGTTGTTCATATCATCAGCCACATCAGTAAGATAAAACAGGAAATGACAAGGTACAAACGTGGGCTGCTTCACCACACACTGGATTATAGATCCACAAAAACAAGCATACATATAGGGAGTATTAATTAATGTGCATGGTATGAATAAGGAATTTGGTTTTACAAGTAAAACTTAGAACTTATGGTTCTTACGAACATGCATTTTGGTAGAAACAGCAAACTAAACAGCAGTAAACAATAGGGAGTATGAGCAAATTAAACAGCAGTTGAGGATAAAGGATTTAGAAGGACTGACTCACATGAACAGTTAACACCGGCTTTATAATGCCCTTCTCCATGGCAAGGGAAGGATAACTCAAGAATTTCAGCACAGAATCTTCTTCATAAGCATTGCATGTACTCTACATTTTGTAGAGAGTAATTGTAGATATGATAATACTGGAAGGGATAGAGGATAATGAAGATAAGATGCAGACTGATGCTACATAATCAACTACCAATCCCTAGAAGTACAAGCGTTACAGCATAAAATGTACTGACAAGAGCAACAGGCTACACTTCTGCACTGGCATTGTCTGTGTATTCTACTTGTTGGTAAGATTAAATATAGATCTGATCTTTTTTAGTAAATGCTGGGCGAGGGAGATAAGATGCAGAATGCTACAAAATGAACCAATCCCTCTTCCCATAATACAAGAGTGTTTTGAACACTGGTGTACTATACAAAACGTTCTTATATTATGGGACGGAGGGAGTAGCTGTTAATATAAGTACAGTGATAGACCATGTTCAGTCCTTACAAGAGGACTACAGAGCTAAACCTCTTCAAAAGCATTGGGTTGATTCTAAATTGATGTAAGAGTCCGTACGGATCTTATAATGTCCACCAAATGGACGATTATGAGGCTAACATGTGCAGTGATGCTACATAATCAAACCGCTATGAAAGTAAGTATGGTCATACATGGCAAGAGGTACTCACAAGAGCAATGCAGTGTGTGCAGTATAGTTGCGAGATTCTATGGTCCCTTGAGAATGAATGTTCTTCTGCTAACAGTTTTCGTACAAGTGAGACATTAAGGCAAATGCAGGAATGTAGTTCAAATTGTGATGTGATATCATAGACAGTATCTTACGCTACAGCCGAGACCAATGTGTAACAAGATTATTGTCACGAACGATTTTCCAATAAAAATATTTATTGATGAACCAGTCTTTTGAGTCCAGTATGAGAGAAATCCTCCTCACTGGTAGACAATATCTTGATACAATAAGCCAGTAGCATAAAATATATTACAAGGTTGAACTGCGGTCGCTCAACCAAATTATTACAAGCACGCCAATAATCATACATAATGGCGGACAGGACACAGTGGTGTGGAGACATACTACTGACTCATGGATAGGTTGGTGGTGGAAAAACACAGCGGGAAGGGAAATACAAGACTCTAAGAATATCATTTCATCGAACGTCGAGGTGAGGCTCGATAAATTTATTTGGTAGCGGAAGCGGATATAAAACAGTGACCAAATCCAGGGTCGCACGGGACTGACTGGGACTCCTCTAAGTGTCGGACTCGCTATCGAACTCTTCAACCATGAGATCGCCTTCGTCGGCATCTGGCCAAATCAACAAGCCAGTGAGTACTTTGAAAGTACTCGCAAGACAGTTCGGACGTAAGATATAACAAATGCGTGCATGGATGCAACATGATTAATTCCTTAATGCACAATAAATAAAATTGGCATAACGGGTAAGTAAAACGAGAAACGGCGGTAGTCCGCCTGAAATCCCACAGAGCATAAATAAGGACCGATCGGGTGTCTGAAGCGACGCCACGAAAGGTGAACAAATAAAAATAAGGAAATGATGCCACAGTCGGGCATCTTAGCGACACCACATAAAGGGCTTTAAAAGAAATACCACAGTCGGGCGTCTGAGCGACGCCACATAAAGGGCTTTAAAAGAAATGCCACGGTCGGACCTCTGAGCGACATCGCAGAAAGGGCTTTAAAAGAAATGCCACAGTCGGACGTCTGAGCGACATCGCAGAAAGGGCTTTAAAAGAAATGCCACAGTCGGACGTCTGAGCGACATCGCAGAAAGGGCTTTAAAAGAAATGCCACAGTCGGATGTCTGAGCGACATCGCAGAAAGGGCTTTAAATTCACCAGTAAATAATACTCATAATAAACATTCAATCCATGAGAATAAACGGGTTAGTCCATCCACAGGGATAATCATTCAACCGGACTTAGCACTCATGCAATTCACCGGAGTCTCTGTCATCAAAGCTGACAATTGATTAGGATAAGATGGAACGGAACTTGACATGGAATAGATGATTTGGAGGAATATATGACTCTGCAGAGTTTGTACAAAATTTTTCCCACAGCCAATGGATTTCCGTAGTCACGAAGGACTAGTTCCGTTTACGGTATTTCGGAAGAAAACACAGCTAACCGGTACACACCCATCCTACCTCTCGATGCTAGGAATCACCCTAGTCATCGTCCAAGAAAAACTTTTGAGACGGGGAGATCACAATCTCGAATAGCATGGGATCAAATTTATATACGCGCGCTCTAAGGGGTGCCCCCCTCTCGGTCCCAACCGGAAACACCCATGCCCCCTGACCGGATGACTGGCTTTAATCCAGGGCCATGGAACCATCATCACGGCCTCTCCTCTTTGGTGTGTACCATGAAAGCGGTTTGCAACTTACTAAACCATATTCCTCGCGGAAAACATGTGGTAGTACAAGGAAGGAAATGATAGGTACTGGACCGATATGGTTTGACACTGAAGTCACATAGTCTGGCGTAAGACTGGCATGCTACAACACTGCCATCGTACCCATCCTCATGCCAACACATGGCCATTCATATTCACATTCATCCACGTATGGATCATCGAACTCACTTACCTCATTATCACATAAAATAACGTTCATCGGTATGCTCACCAACATGCCATGAAACTAACTAAATGCAAAACATGCCAAGACACTCATCATATCAAAAGTTCAAACATGCTTGCCTGGTTCAGAGTAGTCGGAGCCTAGCTCGGTGAAGTTCGCGGCTCCGTCACCTCCTTCGGTATCTACGGTTTAAAGAAAATATATGCGCTATCGTAAATACCAAGGAGTGCACAGAAAGTAAACCAAATATTTTTCAAATAAATCTGATAAAAAACTAGACAAAATTTTAAAGAGAACATAAAAAGAATCAATCAAAAATACTTTTATGATTAAAAGTTATAAGGGTTTTTGTCCAGGGACTTATCTATAATGAAACAGAAGATTTCCAGGGGCTAGTTTATAAAAACAGAAAACGCTTCGGTAGCGACTACGCCAGCCCAAAGAGAAAACGCATTCTGCCCGAAGGCGCTTCCAGAAAATGATTCGAAAGAGAGAGCAGAGAGGCTGACGGTGGGGTCCCACCCGTCAGGTTCAAATGTTCAAACGGGGCGGCAGAGTTCGCCGGCGCCCGAGAGCCGCGGTGGTCGCCGGCGGCGATCCACGGCGAGGCAGAGAGATCGGAGGGTACCTCCGTGCTTAGGGCACCCTTCCGCGTCAGTTGATGGTGGTGGAGTCGGTCGGCGAGCACCACGTCGACGGCGAGCTTTGCTCCGGCGGACGGCGGCTCGGGTGGTCGAGGGGCTCGTCGGAGAGGGCTGCAAAGGTTAAATTGAAGAGGGGGTTATGCTCCTGGCAGCTAGAGAGGGTAACGAACGGGGTTTGAGCGCCGGAGGTGGCCTCACCAGAACGAATCGGGCTGGAGGCCGAGGCGGGGCGAGGCGGCCGGAGCTGGGGGAGGAGACCTCCTCGAGGTCCCCCTAGTGGCCTGGCGGGGTGTTGGTGAGTAGTGGAGGTTCTGCGTGCACGAGAGTGAGCTCGGGACCCCTTTATATAGGCGGTCCGAGGCGGTTGCCGTGAACGAGGATCACCGGCGAGTGATTACGGTGGCGCAGTGCTCGGTCGGGGTGGTTAGGGGGTCGAGCGTCATCACGGAGGTTCAATGGGTCCGTTTTGGTGTTAAACTGGCCGGGGTTTGGGTGTCAAGGGCGAGCTCGACGGAACGGGGATGGCGCGGGCCCGTCGGCGGCGGAGAGTGCGTTCCGTGCTTGCCGTCCACGGTGGCTGTGCTACGGGCGTGCGCTGGCGTGCATGAGGCCACGCGGAGAGCCAGGGAGCGATGGGCGGCGCAGAACGGCGTTCTGCCGTGGTGTGCCTCCTGTCGGCCGCCACGGGAGGTCCCGACGCCGCAGAAGACGCCGGCGAGGGCAGGCCAGCGCACTACCGACGCCAGGAAGGCTCCACGCACGCGTGTGAAGCTTCGGACAAGAGGAAGAGGCGGCGAGGAACGTGCCAAGGGCACTGTGGCCGCGTGACTGAAACTGACGGACGGAAGATGACACTGAAACTGAATTTTCTGAACTTTGAACAGTAACAGTGCCCACAAGGTGTTCGACCGAATGAAACTGGTCTCTGGTGATTTTTCCTTGAGCTGATTTTTGGTGGAGTGGCTTCTCCTTGCTCAAGTAGGCTGCATGATTTTTGGTGGAATTTTTGGAGCAGTGTGGATATGAATTTCACCAAATTTGGCAAATCTGGTCCAAACTTGCAGAGACTGCATTTTGAAAAATTTGAAAAGAGGAGGAGTGGATCAAGATGGTTCTGGGTTGTGGGTTCAAAGGACAATCCAGGAGAATTGGTTTGAGGTCAAAACTCAAATGAAAAAGGGTACTTGCTTTGAAAATCCCTCAGGCTCCAAATACTTTTCAGAATTGATTTGAGGGAAAAAAATAATTAGAATAAAATCCAAAACCAGTTTGGATTAGTTGGGACAGAGAACTTAGGTTGATCACAAGGGGGAGGGGAGGTTTTGGAGGGGTTTTATCTCATGGGCAAAAATACAAAGCCAAGGGTGGCTTCGAAGATAAGAAAATCCCAAATTTTCATAGGGCTTCACTTGAAAATAAAACAAATTAAAACTCCCAAAAAAATAAATTTTTAGAGGGAACTAACAGAGAAGAAGTTTGCAAAAGATCAACCACCAAAGTTTGAAAGAAATAAAATCTTTGCTAAGGCAAAAGGAGGTTTTTAAGAGGAAGGTTTTTCTGAAAAAGAAAATTTTTAAAAAGGTCTCTCCTCAAAACCACAAAGTTTTTGATAAAAACCCAATAAAATTTTTGGAGTGTCACAACACCTACCCCCTTAGGAAAAATCTCGTCCCCGAGATTTCAGCTGATCCTTAAATAAGTGTGGATGCTCTGTCCGAAGAAAATCCTCGCTTTCCCAAGTTGCTTCACTGTCGGTGTGATTGCTCCACTGGACTTTGAAAAACTTGATGATTTTCTGTCGGGTCCTCCTTTCAGACTCCTCTAATATTCTTATGGGACGTTCTCGATAAGTGAGGTCTGGCTGTACGTCAATGTTCTCATGGGATACTTGTTTCTCTGGGTTGCTTACGCACTTCCTTAATTGAGAGACGTGGAACACGTCGTGAATGTCGGACAAGTCTTCGGGTAAGTCTAGCTGGTAGGCTACAGTGCCTCTTCGTGCCACTATGCAAAATGGTCCAATGAATCTTGGTGCTAATTTTCCTTTAATCTTAAACCGTTGCAATCCTCTCATCGGGGATACTCTCAAGTATACGAATTCACCGGGTTCGAAGCTGACCCTACGATGTTTCTGATCATAATAACTTTTCTGTCGACTTTGAGCGGTCTTAAGTCGGTCCCTGATTAGCTTGACTTTTTCCTCGGCTTCTCTGAGCATATCTGGTCCGAAGATGCGGCTGTCTCCGGTCTCTGACCAATTTAACGCGGTACGACATCTCCTTCCGTATAGGGCTTCGAAAGGAGCCATTTGCAGGCTGGCCTGGTAACTGTTGTTGTATGCGAACTCGGCATATGGCAGGCTGTCCTCCCAACTGGTTCCATAGGTGAGGACACATGCTCTCAGCATGTCTTCTAAAACCTGGTTTACGCGTTCTGTTTGTCCATCAGTCTATGGATGGTATGCGGTACTGAAGGCTAGTTGGGTTCCCAGAGCCTGTTGTAAATGCTCCCAAAATCTTGAGACGAATTGAGTGCCTTTGTCGGAAATTATAGTCTTCGGGACACCGTGCAGACAGACTATGCGGGAAAGATAAATCCTGGCAAGCCTCTGAGTGGTGTAGGTTGTCTTCACTGGAATAAAGTGTGCCACTTTGGTCAACCTGTCAGTGATGACCCATATGGCATCATTCCCGTGTCATGACCGACAATAAAATCCATCCCTATTTCATCCCATTTCCACTCAGGTATTTTGTTAGGTTGCAGTAGTCCGGCTGGTCTCTGATGTTCAGCTTTTATGCGTTGACATGAGTCGCAACATGCAACGAAGGCGGCTATGTCCCTCTTCATACCGTGCCACCAAAATCTTTCCTGAATATCTTTATACATTTTGGTTCCTCCAGGGTGGATCGAATATGGAGTGGTGTGTGCTTCAGTTAAAACTTACTGTTTCAGGTCTTCTATGTTTGGCACGCATAGCCTTTCTCCGTACCATAATATTCCTTCATTGTCTATGACGAATTCCGAGGCCTTGCCCATACTCAACTTCCTTTTAATTCCTTCAATGCTGGGGTGACCGGACTGAGCCTCTTTAATTTTCTCCACAAGGTGTGGTTGTATTTCCAAGTTTGATATGGTGCCTTCTGCTACCATTATCAAGTTGAGCTTGACAAATTCTTGATGGAATTCGGGCCTCAAGCTGTGCAGATAGTTCCCGTCGGAGCTGGGGTTCCGACTCAGGGCATCGGCCACTACGTTTGCTTTCCCTGGATGGTAATGGATACCAACATCATAATCCTTTACCAATTCCAACCAGCCGCGTTGCCGTAAATTTAGTTCTAGCTGCGTAAAAATGTATTTGAGGCTTTTGTGATCCGTATATATCTCACATCGATTCCCAAGTAGGAAATGCCTCCATTCCTTGAGTGCATGAATAACTGCTGCCATTTCTAAATCATGAGTGGGATAATTTTCCTCGTGTTTGCGAAGTTGCCTTGAAGCGTAGGCGACAACCTTGCCTTCTTGCATCAACACGCATCCGAGACCCTTTCTGGATGCGTCACAAAATACTTCAAAATTCTTGTGTATATCGGGTACAATTAATACCGGTGCTGTTGTTAATTTCCGCTTTAGCTCTTGGAAACTTTTCTCGCAGGCTTCTGTCCACTCAAACTTCTTATCTTTCTTGAGTAACTATGTCATAGGCTTGGATATGGTGGAAAATCCTTCAATAAATCTGCGGTAATATCCTGCCATTCCCAAGAAACTTCGTATGTCTGTTACGCTGGCTGGTGACTTCCAGTCAAGTACGGCCTTGACTTTCTCTGGGTCCACTGCTATACCGTCTTGAGTCAGCACGTGGCCTAGGAAACCTACTTGTCTTAGCCAAAATTCGCACTTGCTGAACTTGGCATACAATTGGTGTTTCCTTAGCTCTCCTAGTACAATCCTGAGATGTTCTGCGTGCTCTTCTGGTGTTCTGGAGTATACCAGAATATCGTCGATGAATACTACGATGAATTTGTCCATAAACTTCATAAATACTTTGTTCATGAGGTGAACAAAATATGCCGGGGCGTTAGTTAATCCAAATGGCATCACTGTGAACTCGTAAAGTCCATATCTGGAGGTGAAGGCTGTTTTGGGGATATCTTCCGTTCATACCTTCAATTGATGGTATCCTGACCTTAAGTCAATTTTTGAGAATACCTTGGTCTGAGCAAGTTGATCAAACAAATCGTTTATCCTTGGCATCGGGTATTTGTTTTTGACAGTGACCATGTTAAGTGCTCGATAGTCGATACACAATCTCAGCGTTCCATCCTTCTTCTTGGCAAATAAAATTGGTGATCCCCAAGGTGAGGAGCTGGCTCGAATGTATCCTTTTTCCAGTAATTCCTTTATTTGCTTCTTCAATTCGATCAACTCGGATGGTGCCATTCTGTATGGTTTCTTGTATATGGGGGTGGTCCCTGGTGCTAGCTCAATGCGGAATTCTATTTCTCGGTCTGGTGGCATGCCTGGCAGCTCTTCAGGGAATACATCTGGAAATTCACACACTACTGAAACCTCGTTTAGCTCAGAAACGTCCACCTTATTTAATCTCGGTTGCCGGGGTCTTTTTCCTTCCTTGGCTGATACTCTTATTGTCTTCCCTTGGTGGTGTGTGAGAATCACGGTCCTGTTGAAACAGTCGATAAAACCTTTATTGGTGGTTAGCCAATCCATCCCTAGGATGACATCCAGTCCTTTATTTTCCAATACAATAAGATTTGCATAAAACTCCAATCCTTCAAACTCAATGACCACATTCTGACAGTAATTCTGAGAAACTTGCTGAATCCCGGGGGACTTGATTATTATGGATTTCTCCAAAGGAAGCATCGAAAAATTATTTTGCAAAGCAAAACTTTTCGAGATGAAAGAGTGAGAAGCTCCAGAATCAAACAAAACCATTGCAGGTATTGTGTTGACAGGAAACGTACCGAGTACGATATCCGGAGCATTTTGTGCCTCCTCTTTGGTTACGTGGTTCAGATGACCCTTCCTGTGGTTATTGTTGGGATTGAAATTGTTTCGCTTGGGCGCTGAATTATTGCCGCCGTTGTTCGGCTTTGGGGTTGAGTTCCTTGGCTTGGGGCACTGTTTGGCATAATGCCCTTCTTCTCCACAAGCGTAACAAGTAACGCCGGGGCGATAGGTGAATTCCTTGTCCCTTGCATGAAAATTCTTGATTGGGCGCGAGACATTGGATGAGAATTTGGGTGTCCCACCCTTTTTAAAATCTATCTTGCTTCGGTGATTGCGAGTGTGATTAGTCTGGTCCCTTTTTCGCTTGCGGATATCTTCCAGACTGCGTCTCTCATTTTCCAGAGTAATAGCCTTGTCCACCAGCGTTTTAAAATCAGGAAAAGTGTGCACGACCAGTTGGCATTTAAGCGCGGGCGCCAGACCGTCAAGGAATTTCTCCATCTTCTTGATTTCAGTCATACGCTCCTCATTGGCGTAGCGGGATAATAGGGTAAATTGACTGTTGTAATCTGACACTGTCATGTTCCTTTGTTTGAGGTCATCGAATTCTCTCTTCTTGATTTTCATAATACTCTTAGGAATATGTGCACCACGGAAACCTTCCTTGAAATCATCCCAGGTTATGTCATTTTCATTGGGATGCATGTGCAGAAAATTCTCCCACCACGATGCGGCTGCTCCTGTGAGATAGTGTGGAGCATATAGTACTTTCTTGAGATCTGAACACTTTTCAATAATTAATTTCCTCTCCATATCTCGAAGCCAGTCCTCGGCTTCAAGAGGCTTGTCAGTGTGAGAAAATGTTTGAGGACGTGTCTTCTGTAGCTCAGATAACTTGGAATGTTGCTGATACTGTCCATGATGATTCCCCATGTTGATGACTTGGTTCATCATCTCGCGATGTTGTTGCTGACTCTGTTCATAAAGGCGGCACATTTGTGAAAGTGCCGATTCACTGCCTTGTTGGCTTGACTGTCCCTGAGTGAACTCATTGTTGGGTTGAGTATCATGAATTTCCTCTGGTGGAGTTGGCATGGAACGTGTCCAAGGACGAGACATTTTTCACTCTGGGAATTTTTTTTTTGTAAAACTCTTAAGAAAAGCGGAAAGAGTCGCAAAAATAAAACCATAAATGCATAAAGCTGGCAGATATAATTAAATACCCAAGCTTACTTAAGAAAAACAAATCGACTTGTGCACGGAGAAGGACTGCTCATTACATATCTTACACGCGGGCGGTAATTATACAGTACATCACTCAGGATATGCGTACATAATCCTGACATGTTATTAAGGCTAGTGCACTTCTCCAGATCCTACATGATGCGCAAACAGGCTACTTCTCACAACCTATGCACATATCTTACAAAGTGGTACAATACATGGCAGCTAAGCGTACTCAGGCAAAGATGTTGACGACCTCCTTTGCCCTGCCGAGGGCGAGGCGTAGCGAGGTTGGGGACTCGACTTCCTCCTCGCTAATGGGCTCCATACGTGTAGTGTTGCGCAGAGCAGACGGAGCGGTTGCCAGGGGCGGAGCAACACGTACAGGAGTGGGCGTGAAGGTTGGTGTAGTGCGCGCTGGAGTGGGTGCAATGACTTGGTTAAATTCTTCGGTAGAAGGCAGGCGACGAGTAGGCGTAAAAGATGCTGATGACGAGACAAAAGTCAGTGGCGGAGCAATGGGTAGGAGCTCCCTCCTGTTGGCAGCACAGCCATGGACTGAGTCCATGCGGGTAGCTACGAAGTCGTCCACCAGGTTGTCGAAGGCTGCCTCCAGGGCCCGGAGATACTCAATGAGCATCTCAAAAGCCTCGTCTCGTTCTCCTCAGGGGCAGGAGTATGCGTAGTGACAGGTGTAAGGCACATGGCACGGAAGATAACGGTAACGACGAGTCTTCATCACGGGAAGGACATCCCTGAGACGAGCTATCGCCTCGCGGGCTGCCATCTGCATAGCATGCCTCTCCGTAGGCATGGCTCTTCCCACGAACCGGAAGTGGCGTAACTCACCACGCCCTCCCCTGAACTACACCGCGGCCTGGTGCATGGTCAGACTGTCGTTGACTCGGTGCTGGCAGAGTGTGAAGACTGGGCGCACGGATGGCCCCATCGCGACCTGAACGATGAAAGAAAGAAGCTTGACGAACCCATCGGGCACGTTGGCGAAGGTCTGAGACTCGCAGCTGTTGTCGGCCATCTACAAAAGTAGGCAAAAATTCTGCAGGGTCAGATCATAAATTTATGCTGACTGACAGAAAATGACTACAATTGCAAAAACATAAAATAGCTCTGTCATGCTGATAACTAATTAGCGATCGCACCTAGTGGCTTCCTACAGTCAGCCTGGCTCTAGTACCAAGCTTGTCATGACCGATTTTCCAATAAAAATATTTATTGATGAACTAGTCTTTTGAGTCCAGTATGAGAGAAATCCTCCTCACTGGTAGACAATATCTTGATACAATAAGCCAGTAGCATAAAATATATTACAGGGTTGAACTGCGGTCGCTCAACCAAATTATTACAAGCACGCCAATAATCATACATAATGGCGGACAGGACACAGTGGTGTGGAGACATACTACTGACTCATGGATAGGTTGGTGGTGGAAAAACACAGCGGGAAGGGAAATACAAGACTCTAAGAATATCATTTCATCGAACGTCGAGGTGAGGCTCGATAAATTTATTTGGTAGTGGAAGCGGATATAAAACAGTGACCAAATCCAGGGTCGCACGAGACTGACTGGGACTCCTCTAAGTGTCGGACTCGCTATCGAACTCTTCATCCATGAGATCGCCTTTGTCAGCATCTGGCCAAATCAACAAGCCAGTGAGTACTTTGAAAGTACTCGCAAGACAGTTCGTACGTAAGACATAACAAATGCGTGCATGGATGCAACATGATTAATTCCTTAATGCACAATAAATAAAATTGGCATAACGGGTAAGTAAAACGGGAAACACCGGTAGTCCGCCTGAAATCCCACAGAGCATAAATAAGGACCGATCGGGTGTCTGAAGCGACGCCACGAAAGGTGAACAAATAAAAATAAGGAAATGATGCCACAGTCGGGCATCTTAGCGACACCACATAAAGGGCTTTAAAAGAAATACCACAGTCGGGCGTCTGAGCGACGCCACATAAAGGGCTTTAAAAGAAATGCCACGGTCGGACGTCTGAGCGACATCGCAGAAAGGGCTTTAAAAGAAATGCCACAGTCGGACGTCTAAGCGACATCGCAAAAAGGGCTTTAAAAGAAATGCCACAGTCGGACGTCTGAGCGACATCGCAGAAAGGGCTTTAAAAGAAATGCCACAGTCGGACGTCTGAGCGACATCGCAGAAAGGCCTTTAAAAGAAATGCCACAGTCGGACGTCTGAGCGACATCGCAGAAAGGGCTTTAAAAGAAATGCCACAGTCGGACGTCTAAGCGACATCGCAAAAAGGGCTTTAAAAGAAATGCCACAGTCGGACGTCTGAGCGACATCGCATAAAGGGCTTTTATTCACAAGTAAATAATACTCATAATAAACATTCAATTCATGAAAACAAACGGGTTAGTCCATCCACAGGAGTGATCATTTAACCGGACTTAGCACTCATGCGATTCACCGGAGTCTCTGTCATCAAAGCTGATAATTGATTAGGATAAGAAGGAACGAAACTTGACATGGAAGAGATGATTTGGAGGAATATATGACTCTGCAGAGTTTGTACAAAATTTTTCCCACAGTCAACGGATTTCCGTAGTCACGAAGGACTAGTTCCGTTTACGGTATTTCAGAAGAAAACACAGCTAACCGGTACACACCCATCCTACCTCTCGATGCTAGGAATCACCCTAGTCATCGTCCAAGAAAAACTTTTGAGACGGGGAGATCACAATCTCGAATAGCATGGGATCAAATTTATATACGCGCGCTCTAAGGGGTGCCCCCCTCTCGGTCCCAACCGGAAACACCCATG
>NC_057797.1:349438375-349466210 GCF_018294505.1 Triticum aestivum | reverse complement strand
TCTGAGCGACATCGCAGAAAGGGCTTTAAAAGAAATGCCACAGTCGGACGTCTGAGCGACATCGCAGAAAGGGCTTTAAAAGAAATGCCACAGTCGGACGTCTGAGCGACATCGCAGAAAGGGCTTTAAATTCACCAGTAAATAATACTCATAATAAACATTCAATCCATGAGAATAAACGGGTTAGTCCATCCACAGGGATAATCATTCAACCGGACTTAGCACTCATGCGATTCACCGGAGTCTCTGTCATCAAAGCTGACAATTGATTAGGATAAGATGGAACGGAACTTGACATGGAATAGATGATTTGGAGGAATATATGACTCTGCAGAGTTTGTACAAAATTTTTCCCACAGCCAACGGATTTCCGTAGTCACGAAGGACTAGTTCCGTTTACGGTATTTCGAAAGAAAACACAGCTAACCGGTACACACCCATCCTACCTCTCGATGCTAGGAATCACCCTAGTCATCGTCCAAGAAAACTTTTGAGACGGGGAGATCACAATCTCGAATAGCATGGGATCAAATTTATATACGCGCGCTCTAAGGGGTGCCCCCCTCTCGGTCCCAACCGGAAACACCCATGCCCCCTGACCGGATGACTGGCTTTAATCCAGGGCCATGGAACCATCATCACGGCCTCTCCTCTTTGGTGTGTACCATGAAAGCGGTTTGCAACTTACTAAACCATATTCCTTGCGGAAAACATGTGGTAGTACAAGGAAGGAAATGATAGGTACTGGACCGATATGGTTTGACACTGAAGTCACATAGTCTGGCGTAAGACTGGCATGCTACAACACTGCCATCGTACCCATCCTCATGCCAACACATGGCCATTCATATTCACATTCATCCACGTATGGATCATCGAACTCACTTACCTCATTATCACATAAAATAACGTTCATCGGTATGCTCACCAACATGCCATGAAACTAACTAAATGCAAAACATGCCAAGACACTCATCATATCAAAAGTTCAAACATGCTTGCCTGGTTCAGAGTAGTCGGAGCCTAGCTCGGTGAAGTTCGCGGCTCCGTCACCTCCTTCGGTATCTACGGTTTAAAGAAAATATATGCGCTATCGTAAATACCAAGGAGTGCACAGAAAGTAAACCAAATATTTTTCAAATAAATCTGATAAAAAACTAGACAAAATTTTAAAGAGAACAGAAAAAGAATCAATCATAATACTTTTCTGATTAAAAGTTATAAGGGTTTTTGTCCAGGGACTTATCTATAATGAAACAGAAGATTTCCAGGGGCTAGTTTATAAAAACAGAAAACGCTTCGGTAGCGACTACGCCAGCCCAAAGAGAAAACGCATTCTGCCCGAAGGCGCTTCCAGAAAATGATTCGAAAGAGAGAGCAGAGAGGCTGACGGTGGGGTCCCACCCGTCAGGTTCAAATGTTCAAACGGGGCGGCAGAGTTCGCCGGCACCCGAGAGCCGCGGTGGTCGCCGGCGGCGATCCACGGCGAGGCAGAGAGATCGGAGGGTACCTCCGTGCTCAGGGCACCCTTCCGCGTCAGTTGATGGTGGTGGAGTCGGTCGGCGAGCACCACGTCGACGGCGAGCTTTGCTCCGGCGGACGGCGGCTCGGGTGGTCGAGGGGCTCGTCGGAGAGGGCTGCAAAGGTTAAATTGAAGAGGGGGTTATGCTCCTGGCAGCTAGGGAGGGTAACGAACGGGGTTTGAGCGCCGGAGGTGGCCTCACCAGAACGAATCGGGCTGGAGGCCGAGGCGGGGCGAGGCGGCCGGAGCTGGGGGAGGAGACCTCCTCGAGGTCCCCCTAGTGGCCTGGCGGGGTGTTGGTGAGTAGTGGAGGTGCTGCGTGCACGAGAGTGAGCTCGGGACCCCTTTATATAGGCGGTCCGAGGCGGTTGCCGTGAACGAGGATCACCGGCGAGTGATTACGGTGGCGCAGTGCTCGGTCGGGGTGGTTAGGGGGTCGAGCGTCATCACGGAGGTTCAATGGGTCCGTTTTGGTGTTAAACTGGCCGGGGTTTGGGTGTCAAGGGTGAGCTCGACGGAACGGGGATGGCGCGGGCCCGTCGGCGGCGGAGAGCGTGTTCCGTGCTTGCCTGCCACGGTGGCTGTGCTACGGGCGTGCGCTGGCGTGCATGAGGCCACGCGGAGAGCCAGGGAGCGATGGGCGGCGCAGAACGGCGTTCTGCCGTGGTGTGCCTCCTGTCGGCCGCCACGGGAGGTCCCGACGCCGCAGAAGACGCCGGCGAGGGAAGGCCAGCGCGCTACCGACGCCAGGAAGGCTCCACGCACGCGTGTGAAGCTTCGGACAAGAGGAAGAGGCGGCGAGGAACGTGCCAAGGGCACTGTGGCCGCGTGATTGAAACTGACGGACGGAAGATGACACTGAAACTGAATTTTCTGAACTTTGAACAGTAACAGTGCCCACAAGGTGTTCGACCGAATGAAACTGGCCTCTGGTGATTTTTCCTTGAGCTGATTTTTGGTGGAGTGGCTTCTCCTTGCTCAAGTAGGCTGCATGATTTTTGGTGGAATTTTTGGAGCAGTGTGGATATGAATTTCACCAAATTTGGCAAATCTGGTCCAAACTTGCAGAGACTGTATTTTGAAAAATTTGAAAAGAGGAGGAGTGGATCAAGATGGTTCTGGGTTGTGGGTTCAAAGGACAATCCAGGAGAATTGGTTTGAGGTCAAAACTCAAATGAAAAAGGGTACTTGCTTTGAAAATCCCTCAGGCTCCAAATACTTTTCAGAATTGATTTGAGGGGGAAAAATAATTAGAATAAAATCCAAAACCAGTTTGGATTAGTTGGGATAGAGAACTTAGGTTGATCACAAGGGGAAGGGGAGGTTTTGGAGGGGTTTTATCTCATGGGCAAAAATACAAAGCCAAGGGTGGCTTCGAAGATAAGAAAATCCCAAATTTTCATAGGGCTTCACTTGAAAATAAAACAAATTAAAACTCCCAAAAAAATAAATTTTTAGAGGGAACTAACAGAGAAGAAGTTTGCAAAAGATCAACCACCAAAGTTTGAAAGAAATAAAATCTTTGCCAAGGCAAAAGGAGGTTTTTAAGAGGAAGGTTTTTCTGAAAAAGAAAAATTTTAAAAAGGTCTCTCCTCAAACCACAAAGTTTTTGATAAAAACCCAATAAAAATTTTGGAGTGTCACAATTATTCCAGTCACCATCGGATAAATGTAGCACCAGAACTTTACAGAAATTTCATTCACAGGCTTGCCATCGAAGTGCGCTTGCCCCAGGTAGGAACGATACTTCATCAACGAGTGCTTGAAAAGCGCAACCAACCCTTGCTCGTCATCACAATCCAGTTTGCGTCTCGCCTATATAAAAGAATGAAATCTTGTGTCTTCTGTCAGCACAAACATATGCAGTAATGACCATGAATAACATTAGTACATTGCTTATGCATAAGTTGCGGATGAAGACCGGAAATTGTTCTGTGTTTGCGGTATAATCTTTCCATGATGGAAAGATGCGCACAAAGTTCCTGACAACAACATAAGCTTCGTCTTCTAAACTAGGAAGAAATCGAACAAGGGTCCTATTTGCTGCAATTGGGGCTCTCTCTGGTTCGAAAAGGGATTTGGCAACTAGATTTGGTGTACTCTTTGCTGGAATGGGGGATTTGCGTCGTACAGCTGGTGCTATGTCAACTGGCATAATCATACTGTTTGCTGCAGTTGGGGTCTGCTGAGTTGGGGCATCAGAAATTACCAGTGTAGTAGGGCTAGAGTCTGCTAGAGTTGGGGTATTTTGTGGGTCAGGTGATATTGCAACTACACCTAATGGGCTATTTGATTTATCAGGTGCCACTACCTTTTCCAAATACTTTGCTTGTGCTCCTCCATGATCAGCAATCGCCCTCTTCCTTTTGAACATCTGATACACAAGAGCAACATTTGAATGGATAAATATGGTATGATGACAGATGGAATATGTACTGAAAATGGATAGGCAGGGCGTATTCACATACACGATGTGTAAACTAAGCTAATGGCAGTTCAACAAAGTAGAAGCAATGCAAAGCATCAGTTGCAAGATATGTGCGAGCAATGTAACCTTGGAAAGTTAGAGCAAGTACCTTGATGGGTGAATAAGATAGGGCATCTTCCTCTGACTCCTCCACTAGGGATCTACATTGACTTAGGTCTCCCTCTAGCTCAGAATCACTGTTAGGATCATATTCTGAGCATGAATCTGTAGGTGGAGAGTGTTTGCATTGCATTGCATCCAGACTTGATTTCAGTCCCTTAATGCCAAGTTTGACAGCCATGGCATTGTTCTGCTTTATTCTTTTCATGCGCGCAAGCTCATAATCATTATGATGCTATTCAGAATTTGAGATTCATGAAAACATAAAAAGTAGTCAGATTATCTGTGGAATGCATTGTGGTTTCAACTCGGAGAGTGTCTCCCTATAAACCCCTGTATATGAAAAGTTCACCTCCCCAACCGTGCTGACCAGACCACACACCGAGATACACACCCGAGCGGCAAACATGCATTTTCAAAACTAATTTAGGAACATTTAGCTAACCAATTAAACAACTTTGTTTTAATAATATCAGATTCATATTGGAACAACAAAGCTTGTTTAGCTTGATGGGTGGAGCAGTGTTATTATGACACGAAGCATGTATTCTGATCGTATAGTGATCATAAAAGGGGGAAACTCTAAGCATATATTTTTTTAGCAAAAGAGGGTTTCCCCTCTGATTTCTATTAAAGAAACCACCATGGAACCAACATGATCAATTAAACCATATTATGGCTGTGCCATGGAAGATTTGAAGCTGCAAACCCGAGAAATGATATTTAGCATCCATTGTTTACTTCGAACTGAGAACTAAATTCTAAGAGCTGAAAAGAAAGTAGAGTAACCAAGTTAAGATCTATTTTTTGGTTGAGATCAAAAAGTTGAGGAGATATGAAGTACCACCTCTCTTGCGGCGCCGTGTAGGCATCGAGGGTGCGATGGCTGTCGGTGGTGTTGAAGCAGATCTGCGACGGTAGATGGGTGCATCGGGGGATAAGTCCCATTGCGGTGGAAGAGAAGGTCGTGTGAGCGGCCCCGACAAAGAGGACGACGGCGCCGATGAAGCGAGGGGACGCGATACAAGGCTATTGGTTCGTCGCTGTGGATGAGAAACGTCCATCTCTAGCAGTGGACGACGCGGTCTTGGTAGGTGCTCCGGCATGGTGGAGGACGGCGGCGATGGATGTGGTGGAGGACGGCGGTGATGGATGGGGTGGCGGACGGAGGCTGGTGTGGGAATGGGGTGTTCTAGCGCGGACGGTGTATGAATGGGAAAATGGAGGGAGAGGTACGGGGAACCATGTTTTTGGGACGCGCCTGTCTGAAATATGGGAAAGTTACGAACTTATCCCCCGTTTCAAATTTGGACGTCTCGTCGGTTGGGGATAGGACGGTAATCTCGCATCTCCGAAATATTTGCCGGTAACTATTTCGGGCAAGGAGAGGGTGTTTTGCCGCCCACGGTTGGCGCCCATGGTGTATGAATGGGACTGACAGGTAGGGCGGTTGTGTCACGTCTGATGGAAGTTACACATCTGCCCCTATTTAAAATATTAGCCTACATCAATTTCGAGCGAGGAGAGGGTGTTTTGCCGCCCACGGTTGGCGCCCACGGTGTATGAACGGGGCTGACAGGTAGGGAGGTTGTGTCACGTCTGATGGAAGTTACACAATTGCCCCTATTTAAAATATTAGCCTACATCTATTTCGGACGAGGAGAGGGTGTTTTGCCGCCCACCATGCATGAATGGGGAATGGAGGGAGAAATAGAGGTCTTTCGGACGAGCTTGAATCAAATGAGTTTTGCTGCCCATGTTTGACGCCCACCGTGTCGGAATGGGCTTAGAGGCGGTCGTGTCACGTCTAATTGAAGTTACTAACCTACCCCTATTTAGAGCAGTGGAAATCGGGCCGATGGATTGTCCGTGTAATGGGTTGACAGTAATTTCCATCTCCCAAACACTTGGCTTCAGGCAGCCAATGTGGGAGTGGACATTTTGATGTTTCTTTCGAATTTTGGGACAATAAGCACCCACGTTTACCCTGGCAACTAAATTTGAATCCATTTTGTATTCCTATATGAATCTTTATAAGTCATTTATGTGTTTTTATATATCTTCAAAAGGACGACAAAGATGTATTCCACTGTCATATATGAATATGGTTTACAAATGCCGATACTCAAATTCAAAAACTAGAATCCAGTTTAAGATTAATTCGAATATTTGGAACACTTCATGTCCAACTCAAACGTCACACACAGCATAATGTGTACTCCCATTTAGATATGTACACAAGCGATGTATCAAGATTCAAATACCGAGTCAATCAACCAAGAATGTATGGAACTAACAGACATATAAACACTTATAGAGTATATGGATCAATAATATCAACTAACATACATAAGCCAGGACGCTGTACTTTTTTTGGCTACAATAGCATCCTTTTTTTAGCCAGCATCTTGGCCCTTTCCGATGCGTGCCACTTATGGTCCATCTATACTACTATTGCTGAATGCACATTCAGCCCGATTGGCATATTTGTAGGTCTGGCACAGCAATCCAAATGAAATGTCTCCGAGTCTTATCAATTAATACAGACTTGTGCTCAAATAAAATTACAAACAAAAAAACAAAAAAACAATTATTACATGATCTCTAAAACAAATGGTTTGATTGATTACATGAATAGACAACACAAAGGTTATTCAACTATGGAAAGAACATTTCACCTATGATTTACCAAGTAGGAATTTAATTTCCTTTTTTCCTTCAGGACCTTAACAATCTGGTCAGTCTCAGCTTGCTTCGTTTTGAAATCCACCAAATATTTAATGGTTGTCTTGAGTACTGCTTGTGATTGTGTTGTTTGCTTCCTCAACATGTCAACTTCATCTCTAAGTGCAGAAGCAGAATCTCTTTCTACCGCTAGTTTAGCCTCTAGAGCATCAGCAGTTGGCAATTCATAATGCACAATTGGGCCGGTGCCACTGCTGTGGGATGATGCAACGTCCATGGGGACCTCGCTCTTTGATATTGGGCTAACCTGTTTTGCCATTAAAGTTCCGATTGGATTCAGAAAAGTTGAAGTTAGCAAAACATCTCAACTGGGAGTTATAACAGCAAACCAGTTAAACAAACAAGGAATTAAAGAGTTTCAATTGGATGCTGAAAAGTAGTTATTAACATCATTGTAACCCGCTGTTGCAGCAGCAAAGAAGTTAAACAAACAAGTAGATATTTAAGTTAAGGCAAACAGGTAATTCTTAACAGTAAGTATCAAACACATAGATAGGCACAGTCTACTATGATTAACAGGTTGTGCCATGATGTAATCAGTAGCAAACTAAATTAAGCCAAGCAACATAATTGAACAATTTTGTAATAAGTGGCTAACTAAAATTCTGAGAAGCAGGTATAAACTTACGCTAGTTCTTTGTATAGGCACACTACAACTTCTTTTTCGCTTACAAGCTTGTACAAAGGAGTCCATGGCATGAATTGCTTGGATACGCAGTCCCAATACTTCTTTCTTCCCACACTGCATGGGTAAGTCGAATGGTTAATCTAGTAAGATGGTGCGTCCTTGATATGTTATATGAGGACGTGTAATCAGACTAGTTGTAGCCAAACACATCACACTGACTTTTTACTGTATATTTCATGCGATTACTTTTGGCATATCGAGATCTAAGCAATCTACAATAGGATGAAAAGATTGGCATCCTTCACATTATTGGCGAACTCAGTTCATCGAAACAAGCAATTCAACCATTCTGTGGGTAAATCAAAAGCGCCACTGGAATATTTTTCACTATCCAATCATACACGCAAAAAGGGGCGACGCCACCATAGGGGCTGGTATGGGCGTCCGCCTCAGGTGGCTGGAAAGTGTGCACCTAGTTTGAGTCGTCCAGGTTGGCCCATGCTAGTTTTGTTCGTCCCAATGCACGAGTAGGCAATGTAAAAAATGAAGAAAAATGTTTCAATTTGGATGGGCCAATAACATAAGTGCAAGGCAGGCCCTATAGCAGGCTCGCAGCCCAAACGAGCGCCTCCCATATCGATCGACACCAGGAAAAATCCCAATTCATTCGCTCCATCCTCCAGTCTGGTTCGCTCCTAACCTAGTCGCCGCTGGACAGACCGACACGGCACTTCCTCGCGCCCTCGTTGGAGGGCGGTCGCCGGGCTTCAAGCAAATGGAAGGACAAGAAAATGAAGATCCAACCCTGGGTGTACCCTGCGTGGGAGGCAGCGGCGGCAACACGGGCATGGCATCGAGCTTGCGCAAATGGACAGTCGCAGCTTGCAAGAGTAGCATGCATAACGAGCAGGTACATCACATCCCTGATTATATCTAATTCAACTCTTCAATTTCTGGCCAATAGTAAAACCTACGGTGTTGTAAAACTACTTGTATGTAGGGAATCTATGAGAAAATGAAACCAATTTCTACTTATTTTATAACTCCCATAGTCAATACTGAACTGACTGAATCTGATGTATCTAATCAAGTTTCCGATGCAAACATACAAGCTCATGTTGTTCTTGAGCCTGAAGTGTCTAATGAACAGACTGCTAATGAAGGATTTGATGCAAAAAATTTACATGCTCCTGGTGATGAACATATAGTGTCTAATGAGGGATCTAATGCAAGCATTTTGCAAGCTCATTGAAGGATTTAGTGTCTAATGATGATCTACTATGTTGAGAGAGACAAAGATTTGCAGGCATTGATGACAAGCAAATTATAGTGCATTTTCATAGCTTGAGGAAACATCAAGGACATCTACCAGAAAGTCCCCGTATCATGACAACATAACATAAATACTTTTCTAATCTGTTGTTTGTAACTATTGGCATACTTGTGCAGGATAGATATATTGATATGCAGTTTGCGCACTGGTTATACATGCAATTACACTTTGATATTTTCAGCCAGAGAACGAATAATTCAAGCAGGTACAGACCATGTTTGTAGTCCTTGTACACCATGTTGCATTTTGTGTTTTTTGGTGCTTGCATCATTTAGTGTTTATAATCTGAACTACTTTGGATCATTAGTTGGTTTTCAAAGTGCATGTAGCTTCACATTTATCAAGTTATGTTGATTTCCGGAGTGCAAGTGCCTTTGTATTTTTTAAGTTAATGTTCGCCCCTGATAACTTGAATTCGTGGATCAGCCACTTCACACAAATCATACACGAATGCTAGTACGAATTAAATGAACTGCAGGGACTCACGCTAGCTCATTGTACAGGCTCACTACAGGTCTGCTTGCGCTTGGGATGTTCCATGTGCAAGTCCATGTTACCACTTGCTTGGATGTGCAGGCCTTGTGCTCCTTGCATCCCCCTCTGCATTTTTTACACGGCGAATGGTTGATCAAATAAGAGGAATCCACCTTGATGTTGTACCGGAGGACAGATACTTACAAGGTTATACGGGTGTGCAGGATATGTACCAGATCCCGTAGCGCCGTCCTGCTTCACTAAAATATGGATTTGCTTGTTTCAGATGATATCTCTAGAAGAAATAAGAGTTAAGGTCAGATTTGCATAGGCGTGTAAGCTAAGAGAGCAGTGAAAGGATATCCAAACATCGTCGGAACAGTGCACAAGGGAGTGATGTGTGGATACCTAGTTCGGGCCGGCGTTTGGGCATGCTCGCCTAGCTAGAGTGCGGGTCACTTCAGAGTCGTTGAGGGTGATGCGCCGGTGTTGGCTAGCCGCGCACGGATGCAGATCTTGAGTGGCAGCGGAGCGCTATGATGCAGTGGACGAGACCATTGGGGCGCGGAGGTGCGATGATGTGCTCGGTGAAGTAGCCCCGGTGAGCTGGGAGATAGCATCGGTGAAGCGTTCCTGATGCGGTGGAACTCGGTGTCTGTGAGGCACGTCGGTTGCGGCGGCCGACGTTGTCGGTGGACCACCCGGTGCGGTGGACGAGGGCGTAGATGAGGTAGCTCCGGTGTGGTGGTGAAGTGCGATCGTCGTCTTTGTCGTCGTCGTCCGGCACAGAGGTGGGGAACGGTGGGGAAAGAGACAAGACGAGGGGCGATTTGAGGGTTGGCGGAGAGTTAGGGATTTGAGAAATATGGGCGCGGAAGGGGACGGTGGAGAAGAGAGATTTTGCAGGGCTGGAATTGGGGCCGCCAGAAATTTCAATCCGAAACGTGGAAGCGCGAACATATATTGTCGTCTCCTTCTTTTGGGGGGAGGGGGGTGGGTGGCTGGGTGCTACGCATCCGTCCGACACACACGACCACCCCAACAGGACTATGCTTTGGTGCCTTAAGGCACCTGCCTTTGTGTCCATGACATATGGGCCAAACAGGTGGCTGGCCCACATGTCAGTGACCCAAAGGCAGTTGCCTTTAAGGCACCGAAGCAGCGTCCACCCCGACACGACCCTGGTTTGCCTGGTGCGCCTACATTTGAGAATGCAAACGAATCTTCTTTCATTTTTAAACGAATCTGTATGTATTACCATGCCCGTGTTTTCCTTGCAATAATTAGTCATTTGAAATGAGATACTCCATCCATTCACTTTTGTAGGTCATTTCAGACAACTTAAAATGAATTGTTTTGCACATTGTCTGAAATGTCTTCAAGGTCTTATAAAAGTGAACAGAGGGAGTACTATAAATTAATTAAAGAGGAGTTATTTGAAAAAATTTCAAACGGTACCCATGCTAACGTGGATTAGAGTGTGTGTCACATAATTAGTTATTTGAATTAGAGTGTGTGTCACGTAGTTAGTTATTTGAATTAGAGTGTGTGTCACGTAGCGATCTCCAATTCTAACGTGGATTTCGCATTTCACTGTATCCATGCTACTTCTTTTAATACAAATTCATATGTATATGATGAACACCATGGTAGTGAGAAAACTTTTGGATGGATTCAAACATATGACCTACAAAATAGCACAACAAACCGAGTCAATGTCAACTTTTCAAAACTTAGTATGGCACGAATTCGAAATAATTACCCGTATGCCTGGTCGTCGGTTCAAATCTTACAATGTACACCGAATTGAAACATCGATATTAAGTCTCGTACTATGTACATTCAAATTTTGTTTTTAGCCCCCCCCCCCCGCGCACAAACGCTACATACTTCCTATATCGGTCAATCTTCCTCTCCTAACCACCTTAGGAAGCTATCGGTTTCCAACACACGTTCATTCTTTCTCTCCATGTTTCGATCCCTAAGTCTCTCAACTACACAACCCCTTTTTCCACTCTGTTACCAAATTTATTTACCTCACACACCCGCCATTGCACCGCATGCCGAGCTCTCTCTCTCTCCCCCCTCTCCCTCTCACCCTCTCGCGCTAAATACATGCATTGCCTATCTAGCCCCCAACCTCTCGTGCATGCGCATGCACGCACATTGTATATCTAGGTCACTCCCTCGAGACTATCTCACTCTTTCTTCTGCACGGCGGGCCACACTCACTCAGTCTCGCTCTCTTTATCTTAGTCTCGTTTAACCTCGTTTTCTTTCACACACAAATGATATATCTCCCTGTTCGGGCCTCGATCGACACACTCTATACTCTCTCACGTAGATTTTCTATCTAGGTCAGTCCATCCAAGCCGCCACCACTCTTTTGACCTCATGGTGGGCCACGCTCACTCAATATCTCTCTCTCTCTCTCCGTATGTCTCGATTGACCTTGCTCTTTCTCGGACAAAAACGATATATCACCATGTTTGAGCCCAATTCGACCTATTCACATTGTATACTCTCTCACGCACATCGTCTATCTAGGTTACTCTCTCCAACCCGTCTCACTCTTTCGATCGCACGACGACCCTATGTGATCGGTTGACCTTGCTTCCTCCCACGCACAAAATATATCTACACGTCAGTGACTGGATCATCTCTCAAGTGATATCTTACAGCCCTCACCCTTTCCAAAAAGCTCAATCGGACAATATCTCTCCAGAGCATATATATTTGTTCAATGAATGTCGGACCACACTCACTTTGTCTCTCTATCTATATGTCTCTCGATTGACCTCACTTTCTCACACCTTATCTTCCACGTGTTGAAGCTACTACCTCTCCACCCCTCAGAAAGCCGAAGCTATTTACATTGCGAGGGGCACTCCAACCTTGGATTAATTTGTGTAGGCATTTATTCCGGTCGGTTTAGATTATATTTTCGTAGCATTCGGCCCACAACTACTCCAATCACCGTAGCGGGTAATTAAGATATGGGGAGCACCTAATATGAGCACCAGGGAGCCATTGGATCAAAGATGCAGCGGCACACAGGAGGCCTGAATGTTTTATTTGCAAAAAAACCTTTGGAGAGTTTGGAAATTGCGCATAATTACAAAGACTACTCCCAAGTCATTGGATCTCACTTCCAACGGTGTAAAAACTCGTATCACCATAGTATCTAAGCTTCGGGGTGGATGTGATATTCTATGTCGCTGTCATTTTTGTTCGTAAACTTGCAAAAAACGTGTAACTCGTGCCATTACTTGTCTAACCGCGCAAAGTGTTTGTTCAAAAAAACCATCCTACACTGAAATATCGGAACAACACACGGGGGTCCAACTTGTCATTAATCAAATTTGGACCTAAAACTAACAAATCTGAAAGACGAGATTTGAACTGGCAACCTGGACTACAAAGCGTAAGTCGATAGCCTGAAAAAACGAACAGTTGTTGTCTTTGTCCCATAACTTGATTTTATATAGTACTTGCATTGAATAGAGTAGAGGGAGTGCCTCGTCAACACGTGCATGACCCTTATCTCACTTACTGGTGGGTCCCAGGTCTGTGATCTCAATCTCTCTTCTCTCCATCGTCTACCCTTTGCACGGGCACACACGAAGAGCGGCGCTAGCCTGCCGTGGTGTTATTACAACTAAAAAACTTGGAAAATAGAAGAATCGCCTAGAACAAGAGACGTTGTGGCTGGTCGAGACGGAGCTAACCACATATATCCTCCGTTCCACGTTTGCATGATGAAGTTGTGTGGCTAGTGGGGTGTTTTCAACCGACTGGCTGGGTCCCGAGGTCAAGCCATAGGTACTACGTCTAATACAGTATATTTTTACACCCACATTTTTCCTCCGTGCCGAGACATGGCACACCCTATCGCGCGGTTTCAGGGTCCTCCCGGGTGGTGCATGCATATATTCTTCCTGACGTGGGACGCCCTACCGCGCGTTTTATGGGTCCTCGTTGGTCATAGCACCGAAGCAAGTAAATGAGTCCTCAAATCATGAAAGACCACCTTTCCCGCCGAGTACATCAGTGAAGCACGGTGGCTAGCTAGTTGGGCTAGTTCGACCGATTAGCTAGGCCGCCACCACATTTGTTTTTCACCCCTTTTTTATCTACTTGCCGGTAGGTAAATTTAAATATCCACCGCGGCATTGCTCTGGTGTTTGGGTGCGGCATGATTTTTAATTTTTTTATTAATGGGAGCAGGCGCGGCAGGATTTTTAATTTTTTTGATTGACGGGAACAGGTGCGGTAGCAATTAGTCATGATGACTCCGCCTGTACCCACTGCTCCCTGATGTGAGAAGTCGTCGACTGGTGTTTTACCGTGGTGAAAACCAAAATATTCCCCGCTCCCTCCGCCTTCCCGTAGATTGCATTGCCTTTCAGCCGTTTCACCCTCTTTGCTTCCTCTCCCCATTGCTTCTACCTGGTGCCATGGCAGCACAGGAGATCACGGAGTCCGAGGTGAGGCTCCTAACATAGGGGCTCCATGCCAAGGATGTAGAGCTCAGGGCCAAGGATGTGGAGCTTCGTGAGCTCAAGGAGGAGAGGAGTGCCATGCTCCTCCGTTATGTGCGGGAGTTCACGGAGCTTCAAAAGCGGCAGGCGTCCACCACAAAGATGCTCGAGGCGTCGGCAGCATTGCTGCAGAAAGCGGGAGATATGATAGGCCGTCAGGGGAGCCGGCCGGAGCGCGAGCGGGCTGATCGTGACGAGGTCCAGGATCTCCTCAGCCACTTGGTGAACCAAGTTGCCACACACGTGTTGCGGCTGCACGATGCCTACCGTCGTGCCAGTGCGATGATGCCGGCCGTCGAGCTAAACCCGTTCGACCACCCGGTTGACTTCAATGAGCTGCAGCTTCCTGACCCGGTCTCCTTCTTCACCTATATCTCCGAGGAGCTGAGCCGTCTCCGTGCGATGGTGGGGGCTGAGCTGGACAAGGAGGGGTTGCGGGTTGCCGTTGCCGTTGCCGGTCGAATCCTTTCAGGGCTCCGTCACCGGAATCCATTCGTGCCATTGGACGCCGTCTTTGACAAGCTAGCTCCCGTCGACCGGGAGCGGGCTCTACGGGCGGTTGCACCCTGCATCACCAACGTCGTGCACCTCGAGAAGCAGAGGGACTTTGGTGGTGTTTAGGCGCCCTCTGCATGGGCATGTCCATGTCTCGGCGAAACATGACCGTTGGATCAAACTCAGACGGTGCCGATCAGTCACTGTAGCATGAAGCGTGTGGGTGTGTTTGGTTGCATTCTCATCTCAATATAGTTTTTTCCTCTTCATGTATTTTTGTCAACCTACTAGTGTGGACTCATACACCCTTCATGCACTCTGCCAAACACCCAAAAGTGGGTCGAGAAGGGAACTTTTGCTCCCATCACGTGCACCCTTCATACACCCTGCCTAACACTATTCGTGCTTCATATGGTTCATGTTTCGTGGAGTACTGTAGCACCATACTCTCCGTGCGCTATGGACCTAGTTATGTTAACATTGATCTCACCGTTCAATCTTGACCGGACAGTCGAAAAAGTGGTACTATGTTACATATAGGAGTAGTTGACATGCGCACAACATCATTTGTTATCGTCATATCTTACTACACTAGCAACAAGATTGTGTAGTAATGACGTATGAACCATTGCACATGCCTAGTAGTAGGAGCACTGTGTATGTTCACGTGGCTGCCGTGTTTCGCACTCCTCCGTCGTAAGAGTGGAAACGCTTGCTATAATCATTTTTTTCTTCTGAAAAATAGTGGACACGCTCTACCGTGCGGATCCTCCTCCAGCCATGCACTAAATTACTCACTTTTGCCGACGTGTGGGACAGCCAGCATCGGGGTCCACCAGCCATGCACTAAATTACTCTGTAGTAGAGTGATGGTAGACTACCCCGATCGAAGCGCCGCAGTAATGCCCAATGAGCCGCTGTCAGGACCCCGACTCGATGTCACATCGATCTAGCCGGTAACACCTCATATCACTTTGCGGCCTCACGCACGGTATTCCCACGGGAGTCGCCTTACCTTTGCCCGGGACCGTTTGCGCCTTTTGGCTCACGTATATGATAGTGTCGCTAGCATCCATATGATAAGGAGCCCGGGCTGACATGACTAGTCGTAAACCCAAAGTGGCACAGACTTACAGGGACAGGCATCCATGACCCAGCTCCGAACGTGTCGGTCATCAGCAAATGGGTCCGGGCTGTAGCACTGGGCTAGCAGGACTCCGGTAAACCGGGCTGTAGCGGGCTAACAGGACTCCGGTACTCAAAGCGTGACATTTCCCCGAAGGGACAGACACAGGAACGAAGAAGGACACATGCCGGCCAGCCTAAGTGTTCCAGAGCAGTAGCAAGCTACCATGGCTCAGCGGTAACACTAGGAGGCATTTCCCGGTAAGAGAGGCTACTAAAGATAAACAACTAGATAGTCAGATCCCACACATACCAAGCATTTCAATCATACACACAATATGCTCGATATGTGCAAATACAACGAAGCATCACAACATGACTCTACGACACAAGTACTTTATTTAAGGCTCAGGGAGCCATACATAACATACACAAAGGTACGGGTCTCACGACCCAACATACAAGTCATACAGTCATACAAACCAGCAGCGGAAGTACATTGTCTGAGTACAGACAACTAGTAAAATAAAAGAGGCTTGGAAAGCCTAGCTATACTACGTGGTCCATCACAAGCTCAGGGTCACCACCTGGGTCCTTAGCCTACTCGTTGATGTCAACGTCTACATAGAACCCATCAGAAGGGGTTGCAGCGTCTTCTGTAAAAATGTAGATTATAGCAACATGAGTACAAAGGTACTCAGCAAGACTTACATCAGATCCTACATACATGCATATTATCAAGAAGGGTTGGTGGAGTTATTGCAGCAAGCCAGCTTTGACTCTTGGCTAGACTATCCTACGATACTCCAACTTGAAATGGTTTTGCGCACACGAGTCCACTACTCACCACTTCAATACACTACCGAGGATCCACCTCCGTCTTCCTACGAAAGAGCCATCCTCGGCACTCACACTTATCTTGAGGCTTTTAGTAGTTTCCATTTACTTGCCTATGAACTGTATCAGCAACCAAGTAGTCCTTTACCGCGGACGCGGCTATTCGAATAGATTATGATAACCCTGCAGGGGTGTACTTCTTCATACATGTTTCCACCACTTAGCGTCTGCACACGACATGTGCTCGGCAGACTTCAAACGAAAGCCGACGTGGGTGTAGACCACGACCTACCTAAACACTTAAGCCTCTAGTCCAGGTTTATCGCCTATTCAGGTTCCATCTGCAGGGGGTCCGGCCGAGGTTTCCCATACGGCCCCGAACGATGTGAACAAGGTTCCCGAGATACCTAACGGGTATTCGGTACACCCGGCCACGTACCTACCGCATCACAGCCCACCCCTACGGTCAGCGCTGTCCACAGCCTCCAGTAGGCTACAAACACCAGAAACTACTTGCAACTCCTGGACAGAGAGCTAGGGTGAATAAGAAGTCGAGCGGGGTCATATTTCAGGGCCCAATGCATGGTAGTAGCTGTATCTTAAATCACATATACAGATCTCAGTGCTTAAGGTCGGCTTCAATGAAACAACCCACCATGTACTCCTACATGGCCTCTCATCGATACCTTTACCAAATCGTGTTCACCACACCACTCTCATTACCGACATTAACATTTCACTCTAGCCCATCACCCAGATGAACCAGACCTGACACGACTCTAAGCATAGCAGGCATAGCAAGGTAGGAACAACACATACACATGGCTCAATCAACTCCTACACATGCTAGTGGGTTTCATCTAGTTACTGTGGCAATGACAGGTCATGCAGAGGAAATGGGTTCAACTACCGTAGCACACAGCAGTTTGAAACGCGTTGTCTTAGTGCAGTAAAAAAGAGCAGGAGCGAGAACATGGGATTGTATCGATATGATCAAATGGTTGGTTGCTTGCCTGATGGTTCGACGCACTGATACGGTTCTTCGTTAGGGTAATCACGGTACTCCTCGGGGGCAGAACCTGTCGCAAAGGACATCGATACACAAGCATCACCAAACAATGTGCAACAATATGATGCATGCATGAAACATGGCAATATGAGTGTGTTGGGCTAATGCAACTAAAACCAGAAGGGTTTGAACAAATTTGAATCAAAGATTCAAATTTCAAACTCAAACATGGCCTCTTTAAGTGCTTTTCCTTGTTCTGCTTAAAACATCAATTTAACTTGTTTGATCATGCATGAAAATAGTACAGATGGATAGATTGGATTTTTGTGATCATTTTTCATATATAATTTGTCCAATTTGGAGTTACAGAATAAAAGTTATGAATTTTTGAAGTTTAAATAATATTCTGGAATTTCCTGATTTAAATTAAATCCAGAAATTATAATTATTGTGCCAGCATGACGTCAGCATGACGTCAGTGGTCAACTGCGGCTGTCTGGGGTCAAACCTGACGTGTGGGGGCCACACGTCAGTGACAGGGGGGGTTTAACAGGTTTAAACTAATCCTAATTAGGGATTAGTGGCGCTGGGGCCCACTGGTCAGTGTCAGGGGGTTAACTAACAGTGGTTAGCACTAATCCTAATTAGCTACAGGGCTGGGCCCACCTGTCAGGGACTCAGGGGGTGTCCTGCCGTGGTCAAAGTGGGTCAAACCCACCGGCGACGTGACGCCAGCGAGGCCCGAGACGGCGGCGCGACGCGGGATCGCGCTACAGGGCACGGGCGAGGCCGTGCTTGGGCTCGTTGGAAAGCTCTTTCTCCCGCGCGTCAAATGGTGGTCGTGGCTGGGCCTGGGGTGGCCGGAGTCGACGGCGGCGAGCTCGGCTGCGGCCGCCGGAGTTCGGGTGCGGTCGGGATCGATGTTGCAGGGGGTTTGGGGAGGCGTTAGTGTGTGCTGCGTGATCCTAGTGAGGTGTGGAGCATGATAGTGTGCTCGGTTGGGTGCTACGGTGACCGTGGCCACGACGGCGACATCGCCGGCAGCGTGGAGCTCTCGGCCAAGGTGGGGCTAGGGCCTAGAGGTCGGGAGAGACCAGGGGAGAAGGGGGAAACGATCCGGGGGCTCACCGCGGAGCTGCAGGGATGGTTAGCGGGCTCGGGGACGCGCTGGAGACGACGAATTCGACGGCGACGATGGTCGGAGCCCGAAGAGGGGAACGGCGATGTGGCGGCGATGCAGGGCTTCTGGAGGACCGTGGAGCGGTGGGGAGGAAGAGGGGGTCGTGGCGGAGCTTCTGAGCTAGTCGGGGGAGCGAGGGGTGGCCGGAGACGGCTGCTGTGGCGAACGGCGGCGAGGGTGGTGTTCGGCCGTGTGAGAGAGAGAGCGAGGGAGAGGAGGGAAGAGCCGGGGGGAGAGTGAGAGAGAGCAGGGGGGAGGCGTGGCGTCGTCCAGGGCATCGAGGCGAGGAGGGGAGGGCAGGCAGGCAGGGAGAGAGGTGGCGTGGCGAGGTGGCGCGCGCGCGCGCCGGCCACACTCCCCTCCCTCTGTCGGGACGAAGACGACAGAGGAGGGAGATGGGCTGGGCCGGCTGCTGGCTGGGCCAGCCAGCTGGCTGGGCCGCACAGTGGAGGAGCCCAGGTAAGCTCCTCCTATTAATTATTTTCTGTTTTCTAATTTCTGACATTTGTTTTGATTTAAATAAAATATTAAATCATTTTATTTCCTTATGCCAATTTTTGCAGGAGCTAGATATATTATTCCAGAGCTCCTTCATAAGTGGCATAATATTTGGACATATATTAATATATATAAATAATATATTTCCAAAGCAAATAATTATGCATTAATTCCAAATGCCCAAAATAAATACCTATGAGCTCTTAAAAATATTGGTTTGATTTTTATCTCTGTCCAATATTTTCAGAGAGCAACATGAGCATTTTCTTGGACCCTTTTGGAGAAATTTTTATTTGGATCATTTTCAAAAATGATTCTGAGGGTTTCACAGATCCCCATTTCAAGTTTCTGATGAAAGAGTAAACATGATGCAACACTCTAATGCATGACTAGCTAGGGTGTGACAGCCGTCAAATCACAAAACCCCCTCCTTTCCAGCAGTAAGTTGGACGGACGAAGCAACCATCATTTCACTCTTCTCTCTCAGCTTCCTCTCTATCTAACCCTCGCTTCTGCCTCATCTTGTTCCTCATTTCTTCAAGAAAACCCCGACCTGCTTCTGCCATTGTTCTTCTCTCCCAAAGAAGGAAAGGTGAGCACATCAATGGTGTTGATTTTGGCCAAGGCCCAGTCTTGCAACCCCGAGACTAATCCTATAACTCCCTCTCTTTTCTTGTTTTGGGTTTGTGGTTATGGTTTCTTTTCTTTTATTTCTATTTGACAGTTTCTTGATGGACGCTGGAGCACCGGCCGAAGTGATGTCTATGGCTCCGGCCAAGGCCGTCGAGGCTCATGGTATGAAGAAGCGCAAGCACCCCGCCGAGACTATCGCAAACAAGCTCAAAGCCATCGCCATGTCCAAGCCCCCCTCTCCGGGATCCCTCATTAAGCAAGTCCAGGTAATATCTCTTCTTGACGATCTTTTTCTCAATCTTGATCATGTTTTTTCATCCAGCACGCAGTACTAGTACTAGTAGTACAACTTTCTGGGTGATCTTGCATGTGATTTTTGTGTGCCAAATGACGGTTCTAAATTCCTCTTTTGACCAAAACATGCGAAAGGTTGACACTGATTTCTTATAGATTACTTTCAACTTCTCCCTTATCCCAAATTTCTTGTCTTAGATTTGTCTAGATACGGATGTATCTAATACTAAAATGTGACTTGATACATCTGTATCTAGACAAATCTAAGACAAGAATTTTGGGACGGAGGGAGTACTTTATGAACATCAATGCTACCTTTTAAGAGGGTATATTTGCCTCAGTAACTTGTGTTATGGATATTGCATGTAATCCCTCTGCTCTCATGCATTTGAAGACATGTTCTAGTGTCTTTGTTCACTCATTTCTATGCGTATATGTAGTCATATATGGAGTATAATATCGAAAATCATCTTATATTTCTGAACGGAGGTAGTAATAAAATATGGTTTCTATTTGAATTAGAACCAGGTCCGCGGTGGAGATGAAGTTCTCAAAGTCATGTCGTGTGAACTAGAAGACCTGATGATGAGTTCTACTGCTGAACTATCCAGCTGTTGTGTCCTTGTCGCCACGTGTCCTGAACTAGTGTTTTCCTATAGCATTGTTGTCAGGCGTGTTCTCGAGGCTGTACTTGACCACAACAATTTCCTGGTTGTGCCTTCGATTACGAAGGGTGTGGTTCTTGTAAAGCTTCCCAACAAATCTGATGCGACCTGTCTTCATCATCATGTTTATGAGTGGAAAGACCACTTTGTTAGGTTCTCCAAGGTTGACAAGATGGTGATGGTGCATGTAGACATCTCACACGAAGTCCATGGCCTACTCAGTTATGCGGGGTTCATCTCGTAGGTCGGTGGCAAAAAATAGTCTGCAGAGTTTAGTTAGTGCAACTTTTCTTGTCTGTAGTAAGTACTATTGTTCAGTACTTGATTTGTGTTTGTGAACCCTGTATTGTTTATTAGTACTGCCGCTTTTGGTGTGTGGTTAGTCCTGAGAACGGTCTATGTTAATGTCTGTCCACTCAATTCAGTCTGTATATTTTGAAGTATCCATATCATATTTTTTGTGAGGACGGTCTATCAATTATGGTTACACTCCAATATTTGTATGCATTGCAGGGTTTATTGCACCCACCAGGATTTCCAGCCCCATGGATGTTCGGTCCATACGATTTGTCACGACCTTTTGGACTGTCCTGCTTGTGGGAGTAGGCGGGCCCCCTGCATGCCACGCGTAGTTGGACGATGAATCTTCTGTTTAGTACTTCAACATAGTGATTTCCTGGTAAGGATTCACTCGTGGCACATCAAGTAAATCTTATTGATTTATTGTCTAAATCTTATTGATTTAATGTCATGTTTTCTTTCCTTTCCTGCAATTTTACTATGCAGGTTTTGCCATGTGACATTCATCACAGAATAAACTGTTTGGTTTGCTCTACGATGGCTATTTTTGCAGGTTTCACTTCTTATGTCGTGTCAGTAACGAAGGCACCGTCCATCACTTATATTACCGGAAAAAATTGGATCAGTCTGTTGTCTGAGTACAAGCTGAATCCCTATGATGAACTGCAGTTTGGTTTAACAAAAACGCCACAATTAGTCCTTCTCATGTTTAAAAGAAATGAAGAAAAAGACTGGATCACGGTCACGGATCCTAGTCAAGTTAGAAAGCTGATCATAGCAGACCAGACACGATCACCGCTGTCTCGCACAAATCGAGCACTGTCAGTTGCTCTAGCACTGACAGCGGCAGCAACTCGGTCTGATCCAGCTGAGGATTGGGCACCGACCGCGTCAGCGGATCAGTCTGATCTACCGGAGGATCGGGCATCGACACCGGCACCTGCTCTGACACCGGTACCAGTTCTACAAGGAGCACCATCTTCGGCAGCAGCAACGGCTTCGGCACCTGCACCAACACTTGCACTTGCATCTGCTCCGGCCCGTGCAATTGCACCGGCAACAGACTGGGCTGCAGTTCGCACTTCATATACCAAAGTCCTTACAAAAACGACATGTCCACCTTCTTGGTAAGCATTGGCCGCCCAAGTGCTTCGTTCTTTTTTCTTTCCATGTTGTTTCACATGATTCACTGTGTTGATCTAACTGTTTGGGTATGTCTTCTTGTTTGCAAACAGAGAATTTCTAGAGCAACGAGGGAGTCGTTCAACAATCCGGGCGACCGCGGCCAAGTTTCTCTTACCATGCGCAGCCTTGGTGTGAATGAACCTGCTCAATATACCGTAAGTACAAAGGATGGTCGCATGATGATTGATCCTAAAGGATGGTCAAGGTTCAAATCTAAATCATATCTTGCGGTAGGGGCTGATGTCAAAATCGAACTTTCTCGGCAAGGAGAGCTGGTCCAAATCAACTTTGAAATTCTTCAGTAGCAGCACGCAACTACCAAACTGATCTATCCTTCGAGAGATTTTGATGTAATAGTCTGGCATGGTGAAACAAGTGTCCTATGTGTATAAGTAGTATGACACTATTATTTATCACATGGTATATCGTTGATAGAATTGCAACTCTGATTGCTGGTTAGGAACTGTCGTTCGATTTCATTCCAACAGCAGCCGTGCTTTATTCAATTTTGTACCTTCCGACAGCATCTAAAACCAGCGACGTAGCGATCGCTTGCAATATGAAAAGCGCCGAGGTAGAACACATGGGCCCCCAAACATGCAGGGTCCGCCTGCGGCCCAAAGTCCAGAACCGTGAGCCTATCTGAGTATTATATTCTCAGCTGAACCCCCATAAAAAAAGCTGAACCCACATAATGCCCGTGCATTGCAGAGGGAGTATATTTCTCGGCAAGGTGAGCCTGTGATATAAAAGATTTGTATATTTCTGAGTATCTCTCTGTCAAAATATATATTTATGTGTAACTAGTTACTCTTGTCTTTCTACTTCCTTTCGCTGATATGTGGGGCAACTGGCAATGGGGTCCACGTGCCATATGCACAAATTAGAGTACACAACTTCACGGTAGACACACCCCGGTCGTAGCGCCGCAGTAATCCCCAATGAGCCGTCAAATCACAACCCCCCCCCCTTCCAGCTTTAGCAGTAAGCTGGACGGATGAAGCGGCAATATTTCACTGGGCCTGAATCCCCTTCTCCCTCGTCTGCTTGTTCAGAGAAAACCCCCTCTCGACGATTGCATAGGGTTTACTCATGGAGAACCAGGTACGAATTCTTCATCCATCCCCGATAAACCCAAGTCCCTTGGTTGCAGGTAATCCTAGGATGGCAGCCGCCGCCGTTGATGCATTTTTCTTCCTACTGAATCTAGTGTGTTTCATTGGCTGTGCCCAAAGTGCGAGTACCCTACAGGTTTCTGCGCCCTCGGCGAGATGCCACACTTATTCCTTATCATCCTGACACAACATTTTGAAACGCGCACAATATGTTCCTAGAATCCTCTTTTCTATCCGGGAGGGTGGGGTTTTTTTGAACATGCTGTGTTCTCATATTATTTTTCCTGCAGTGTATTATTTGCTCTGCCAGAACACATGTACCGAAGATGCTCAGCCTTGCCATAACTGAATACACTAGTTTAATGGTCACAGTGAAGACAAGCCATGGATATAAGTTCCGAGTTGGGTTCATGAACCAAGAAGATCGCTGCTTTTCTTATGGCCGAACTTGGATAAACTTTCTCAAGTGTTACGGACTGAAAGTTGGCGCATGAATGTTGATGGAAATAGCAGAACTTGGTCTCATCTTCACTACGATCTTCCACCCCGACATCGTTCCAATTGTTCATCCATGTTAGTTTTGTATCTGGTTCTTGCTTGTTGCCTCAATTACTTCTTAATCCACCTATTCTGTCTAACTAATCACAATTTAACTTTAGAAGTAGCAACGAATCACTCACGAAGATGCTACTTCTAACTAATATTTTCTTATAATTGGTGGCACGTGTAAGTTTTTTCAGAGTTAAGCAGTCTGCTCATTTGTTACTCTGTAATAACTCGGATGTTACTAATGGCACTGAAGTTGACTGGATCGACATCCACAAGTTCGTACACTTTATTGACCGTCTTGAGGTCCTTGTGGGGCGTTTCAATGGTAGAAGGACACGTGGGATATGTGTGCCACTGCTGCACTCGTTGAACAGGTCCAACTGTGTCGAGAAACTTATGGTACAAGCTGTTTTCTGTTATATATATTGGTCATAAACTATTGCTTATACACAGTTTTACAGTTGTGATCTTCTTGAAACTGGAACTGTCGAGTTCTATTGTTCCTATACAAATGCATGACCATGGTCGGGTCAGACTTGCGCTTAGTCACAACAAGATGTTTATGTCGACCTACTCAATTCCCCTTGGAGGTGAAAAGATACTTATTCATGGGTGGTCTCAAATAATGAAGGCCCATCCATCTTGAAGAATAAGACAGAAGATTATGTTCATGCTTTTCCATGGATCTAAAGTGAATATCCTGTTTATTGACCATGTTGCGAGATGAATCCACTTTCAGAAGGTTGTGGATGCGCGGGGTGGCGGCTGGGCCATGTCCTGGGGCTTGGCGGCCTCACCCTTGGTTAACTGTAGGCAAAGTAGCACTGTTCGAGGCGTGCTTTGTACGGTTGAACCTGTATAAGTACTCATACTGCTTTTACCTTTGGTTATTAAGTGCCCCTGCTGGTTTCAGTTAAGGTTGTTAAGTACTCCTGCTGCTTTTACAATCTGTCGTGTTTCTTCAGTCCTGTCTTCCTCCAGCCGCCAAAACCAAACCAGCGCCGGCGGGGCCGCCTGCTTCCGCCTCCCACGGCTGGCTGCGCCTCAGCGCATGCATCGCCGCCCCACTGTTTCCTAAATCGTTAACGCCGATGTCCTCCGCACGCTTTGGTGCGCTCGCCGCGGCGCCGCCCTCTCGGGTTGTCAACATGGTCAACAAACAACAGGAATCGGCAGAAGTACGTGGAGAGGATGACAGTATGGGCCCACCACATCAGCGTATGGAAAAATAAAATGCTTCCTCCTAGTGTTTTCCTGACATCTCGGACCCACGACATTGTGAGCATATATAGTCAATAGACAAGAGAACAACACAAGATCGGCTGACACCTAGGACGTAGCTACTCGAGCAGTATTTTTTTGTTTGGTATTGTTGAGACGGAGCAGGGTTTGAACTGGGTTGTGGCTCGTCTAGCCCAGGCTTATATTTTATGTTCACCATGTGACCAGCCCAGCTATTTTTTCTTTATGAAAATGAGCCCAGTTTATTTTTTCTGAAGAATACCCAATCCAGGCCTACTTATTTTTCTACGCCCTGATGGGCTGCAACTCTTTCAAGACGCCTGCAAATCTTGAAAGTAATATGAAATGGGTTGTAAATATAAAAACAGATGACAAATTGGCAATTACTTTATAATTTCTGAATTTTATTACATTTTAATATTCCTATTTCACTGGGCATTAATCTAATTTAAATATATCTTCAAAGTACTTGAAATTTGGTTGGACATTTTGGTATTAAAAATAGTTTGGAACCCACAGAAATATGCGAAATTGGCCCTGGCCAACCAAAAAACGACTACAATAAATTGCATAAGAAGTTGCGATGAGCTATATATAAATTATTAAAAAAAGAGGGAGTGGTCTGACTTGTGGGACTGTTTAGTTGACGTGTATGCAAGATTTTTTTAGTTATTATATACGTCAACAAACAATTCTAGCAGACGTAACCGTTGGATGTCAATCCAACGGCCTCGTGTTTCTTCAATCTCCGATCTTCTTGCTCCAACCGCCAAAGCACCGCCGGCGGGACCGCCTACTCCCGCCTCCCGTGGCCGGCTGTGCTGCCGCGCAGGCCTCAGCGCCCCCTACTACTCCCACCGCTGGCCAGGGCGTCCCTCTACTCACCCACACCCCCTGTTATTCTGCGGCGACGGCAGCCTCACACCGCAGCCGAACCGGTGAACGCTCGTACTCCTCTCCGCGTGGGCGTCCACTGTCGCGTCTTCCCCGGCTCCGCGTCGTCCCCTTTCTATGCCTCGCCGTCGTCCACCACCGTAGTGCTCTCGGCGTGGTGTGGTCAATATGGTCAACGACCGAATTCCATCGGAAGAGTACTATACGTGGAGAGGCTGACAGTTGGGTCCACGACAGCCGCAAGGAAGTGCCTCCTTATTACGCGGAAAATAATTATTCCTCCACCTGACAGCGGGGACACACCAGACGGGCCACCAGTATTTTGCAAAAAAATCGTTTCCCCCTGACTGCTGGGACCCACCGGACGGGCCACCATATTTCGCGAAAAAAACATTCCCCCCGCTGTCAGCTCGGACCCATCGGAAGTGCCTCCTTATTACGCACAAAAAAATGAATACTCCCGTGGCTAGCTGGGACCCACCTTGGTGGGAGGCTGACTTGTGGGCCTACTAAGTTGACGGGGACGAAGGGCTTTGTCAACTTAGTCAATATGAACGATTCTATCTCCAGTGACCGTATGATGTCCATCCAACGGCCGTAGTGCTTCTTCAACCTCTGGTCTTCTTGCTCCAGCCGCCCAAAGCAGCCCCGGTCGTGCCGCATGCTCCTGCCTCCCGTGGCCGGCTGTGCTGCCGCGGAGGCCTCACTGCACCCTACTATTCCCACCGCTGGCCAGACCCTGCGGCAACGACAGCCTCACACCGCAGCCGAACCAGTGAACCCTCGTACTCCTCTCCGCGCGGGCTTCCACTGCCCCGTCTTCCCCGGCTCCGCGTCATCCCCTTCCTAGGCCTCGCCGTCGTCCACCGCCGTGGTGCTCTCGGCGCGGCGTGGTCAATGTGGTCAACGACCGACTTCCATCGGAAGAGTACTGTGCATGGAGACGCTGACAGCTGGGTCCATGGCCGCAGCAAGGAAGTGCCTCCTTATTACACGCAAAATAATCATTCCTCCACCTGACAGCGGGGACCCACCAGACGGGCCACCGTATTTCACGAAAAAACGTTTGCTCCTGACTGCTGGGACCCACCAGCTACATCTTTGCACGCAAGGAAGTGCCTGACAGTCGGGGCCCACACGGTCGAAGCATACGTAGCGTTGTCATTCTGGTCGCAAACATGTACGTACATATATACTGGTCGATGTAGAGGCGCACACGTGTCGTAGTAGAGGCGTGCACGTAGCATGTACATGTACGTACAGTGGCCATGGTGCAAGAAAGAAAATACGGCCACGTATGTGTACATATGGACGGGGTCTCGAATGCCTACTCGCGCATACGTACGGCCAGGGCTCGTGTACATGGTTGGGTCGAAACGGAGAAATAGCGTCGTCGTCATGTTCATGGGGAGGCAACGGAATGCGTCGTGTTCATGGGGAGGCAACGGAATGCGTCATGTTCATCGGGAGGGCTTGGACGGAACAGGCGATGGAAACAAGGCCTGGCGTACCGCATAACGGAGGAAACGGCCTTGTGTTCGACCGGCCACATTTGAAACGGGGTCCTGTTCATCGGGAGGGGTCTGGCGTACCGCAAAACGGAGGAAACGGACCTCCTACAGTCGAAACGGGGGTCCTGTTGATCGGGAGGGGTGTGGCATACCGCAAAACGGACGAAACGGACTTGTGTTGGAGCGCTACGGCCGAAACGGGGGTCCTATTCATCGGGAGGGGTCTGGCGTACCACAAAACGAGACTCCACGGGATACTATTCATCTCCACCGTCGACCCCCTCCAGCCTCCACGAGCTACTGTTCATCCACCATCGACCTCCTCTAGCCTCCACTTGCGACTGTTCATCCACGGGCTCCTGTTCATCCAACCTCCACCACGCGCTACTCCACCGGCTACTGTTCAACCAGCCCTCTCCACGGGCTCCTGTTCAACCAACCCTCCATGGGCTACTGTTCATCCTGCCCTCCAC
>NC_057797.1:349428508-349437983 GCF_018294505.1 Triticum aestivum | reverse complement strand
CCGCAATGCTCACTGTTCATCCAGAGGCAGCATCGATCGGCTTCAGTTAGCAGCAGTAGCGAAGGAATCGCTCGATCGGGTTCAGATAACAGCCATCGATCGATCGCTCGGGTTCAGTAACGCGTAGCCTGCAGTGCAATCGCTTGGGTTCAGTTAGAGCCCAACGCCTTGCTCGGGTTCAGTTGGAGCCAACGCCTCGCACACACGCGCGTACGTGTACGAGAGAAGCGCGCATCGCTTGGCCCCCGACCTCCCACCGTAACCGGGAACTCCCCGAAATTTTCCTTGCCCTTGCTTCTACCATGGTTTTTTTCGTCATGGACGGCCCAAAGAATGTCATGCAGCTGCGTCTCCGGCCCGCCCAGGACGAAAAGCCCATTTTCTATCATGATTTTCTGTCATTGAAGTAGGAGCCCACCACATCTATGATGATACCGACTTTTGTCACAATTATCGTCATAGAAGTATCATATGTATGACAGAAAAAAATTTCGTTCAGCCCACCACATCTATGATGATACCGGGTTTTGTCACAATTATCGTTCTCCCGATGTAGGTCAAAGTGATGCATGCATGCATCGACGATGGCCTCGTGGGCCCACAGATGGAAGCGTCACACGTGAGTGTCCTATATAGGATATATATGCATGTGGCCCAAAAAGGTGTTGTGTGGTGTTTGAATAACCAATTTCACAATTTTGATGTGGCATGTGCCTCGGTAACCAAAAAGTCCCGACACTGAGTGAGGTGTACTTGTTCACGGACGCATACGTATAGTATATATGCTAGTCCCCTCCCACATATTCGACGCGTACTATATACCACCATAACACAAACAAAAAAGATTATACCTTGCTAGTCAAATTAACCTCACTGCCGGCTGTTCGTCAAAGTGATGGACGACGACCTCGCGGGCCCACAGAAAGCTTCACACGCGAGTATCGAGTGTCGTGTAGGACAACCATCGACTGCATGTAGCCAAAACATTTATGTATGAAAGGGTTGTGTGATATTTTAAATAACGATTTTCATGACTCTGATGTGGCACCAACCTGCCTAACAAAACGGCCAACCCACACGGTGGCTCACAACTCGTAGTGTACTGCGAGCCACCCGCCACCCCCAGAAGCACACACACCCACACACACACACACACCGCAAATCCACCACAACTATGATGCATGTTAAATTAATTATCCCACGGTGAAGATACATGTTACCAAAGGAGGAACGTTTTAATTTCAAAAAATTCACAGAGGTCATTAAGACGTTTTAGTAGATTGATTGATTGATTTTCTATGGGTATAATGTGCAAAAATCAAATTTGAGCTACATGCACACATGACAGTGCACCTAAATGCATTGCAAAAACACATGTGTCTCACTGGGTGCATCTTTACTCCCCGTGCAACAAATTTCAAACATTGAGAATCTTGATTTTTAATTTCTAGTACATCCAAAACTTATTTGAAGTTCATGAAACTTATCATGTTGTCATATGGACACCAATACAAAGTGGCATTGTACTTTTTTTTGTCAAATTTGAGACCAGTTTTGATGTAATCTTTATCTAATTACAGACGGGAGATTATTAATAATTGGGAACCAATATCCCAAATGGATTATTTATTCGAACCGTGAGCGTTACACCAACAATGGATACGTGCCACGCTTCGGGTAAGCAATAAAGCGACAACATTAATCGTCCAAATAAAAAAACAATATACGTGCCACCGCGCGACCCGTGTGGCGTGCGAGAAGGCGTGACTTGATGGGACCCATGCGAGCAGTCCGCCGCGCAGGCAGACGGGGAGGCGTGCATGCAGGTGTGTGAATTGACAGAGGCATGCTCGCTACGCAGTGTCATTGGGAGGCGTGCAAGTAGTTGTGTGAATAATTCCTAGCCAGGACTCGCTGCTAGTAATCCGACTAGAGTTAGTGTTCGTGCTAATAATTCCTAGCCTGGACTTGACAATTGATTTTGAATGACCTACCTATGTTTGTGCCATTATTTTCTTCAAGATTGGTCTGTACATAGAAGACTGCGCTAAAAATTCGAACCATAATCTCTGGATATGTATAAATAAATAGTCATAAATTCCTAATCCTACTTCACGACATGATATCAGTGATTTGATGCCAAATTTGTTTTACTATTTGTATAGGTGCTGTCTAATGATGTGGACAACGAGGATGAAGATGTCCAGAGGAGTTACAATAGGCAAATCCTGAGGGATCTTTATGCAGGAATGCATAACAGGCGTATTAGGACCTGGAACGGCGGCTATGGATTCCCATTTTGCAACTAGAAGCTTCATGACGCGTATCTGTTGACACCAGATTTTGGCACGGCGAAGAACTTAATTAAGATGGCCTCAAATGGAGAAGTGCTCAAAGTGAGAAAGTTCCGTATCGTCCAAAGGAAAAACTTTGATATTTGGGCCATAGTCATCCGGTCTCATCTCTAAGGCCGAAGTTGTCTTCCAAGTACTGAGATTTTGTATTCAGAATACTTTTCGGCTGATTACACCTCCAAGACTGCCCCCTGTTGAAAACTGATCTACATGAATTGTCTTCGTCTCGTCAAAACGATTGATTTTGATATAAAGATCGTCTCAATCCGAGGTCATATGCAAAAGTTAGAGCCCGCACAGCGCGACCCTCCAGTGATCAAAAATATGACGCCCGGAACCAGACACATATGTGGGTATGTCTGATGTGCTGCGTGAATAATTAGCTGTCTTGCACGAGCGATTTGACCCTCTAGATGACCTCTGATGAAAAAACGTTCAACATGAAAGTTATTCGTCTCGTCGAAATGGTCAAGATTGCTTTTGGACAAATTTCCATACGAGGTCGTTTGCCACCACAAAAGAGACCCACAAGGTACAGCTAGTTTAAACCGAACAGTTTTGGAAAGTTCAGATAAACCAATCCGAATTTGACTACGGTTTTGGACGTGAATTGATGTAATTTTATTTTAAGGAAATCCTAGATGAATATTTTACTTGTACGGGAAGTCCAGCCGCCTCTTATATATGTTGGGGTGACGGCCGATTGAAACAACACACAATCGAACAAACACATCTACTCAAGGTTGTCAGAATCGCGATTCTGTTGTACGATTCTACGACTTTAGGACCCAAACTAACCCCTCTGATTCTACGATTTTACTTCATGGAATCTATGCTTCTACGATTTTGATAGTGAAGACTCTATGATTTGCGATCCTACCATCGAGGTTCCGATCCAATTCAAAATCGCGATTCTGACAACCTTGCATCTACTACTTTTTCGTGTTCATCTACTTTTTATCTCTCCTTTGTATCTTTCTTCTCGTTCTTCGCTAGTTCTTCATGCTGGAGGGCTGCGGATCCAAGAGGCTCTACGGGCGAGCGAATCAACCTGGAGCAGCCCATAGCCGCCGTGAGCCCTGACGGGGTCCCTCCCGGGCAAACGAGGCTTCGGGTCTACAAAAGCATCTGCCGGCTGTCCTGCGTATCGCGCAGCCGGTCAGATCTCCTTTAACGCGAGCTGTGGTGCATCACCCCCGGCGTCGAGGGTACACGGTGATGTGTTCGTGTGCGAGCACACTTTTTGGCGACTTCGCTGGGGATGAAGCGTTGAACGGTCTTCGGCCCGTTCTTGCTACAAAGAGATTGTCATCTAGGGTTTGACATCTACGAAGGTAATATGAATACCCACTTCACTTATGTAGATGCAAATAATGCATATGTTGTTGCTAGATCGTCTAATGAGCGTAATGTATCGGCTAGCCCTAGCTTTATCAATCATGCATCTAATTATGTGCAAGAGCCGATGCAACAAAATCTCCATGCTTCTACCTCATATAATTTTAGCAACATGGAACATATGTATACGAACTCTCATGCATCGGCAGCCCCACAAATCCATGTGCCGATGAACAACATGATGAGTTCTGTTAATCAAGTTGAAACACTTCACATAGGAACTTCTGATAGTATGCAACAAAGTGTTTCACCTTTTTATTCATCGGCAATTAGCTTGCAATATGTTAATCAAAACATGCCGGTGGATACGGGAATTGGCCATGCTACTACTAGTTATCCGGCCAATTACCCTCAATAATCATATGCTACACCTCATGCTACTAATTGTTTGGCACCATATGCAACTATGGGTATTCATAATTCGGCTTGGCACCTTCACGCTAATAGCCGAATAAGTGAAAATACTATAGGATCACATGTGTCTTCACCTAGTATCGTAGCATACAATGTTTCCCCTGCAAAATTACATAATTTTGGTGACATATCATTACCAAAAGAGTCTAAAAGTGTAGGGGGGCAATTCTATCCAGATTGGGTCATTAAGAAAAATCTTACGTCTTTTTGGGATGAATGCAATGTTGTTCTACATGAATTAATAAAAGAGGGAAAGCCTATTAATTCTGCTGCAATTCAAGCTAGATTATGTCAAAAAGAGAAAGCATTGGGTGTGGACAGAATTATAAAAAAAGATGGTGATTCGGATAACAAAGTTAATTCGGCTGTTGAAAAGACCGAATCAAATATTATGTATGCCGAATCTATTCTTGAAAAACAGGATGACAAGGTGTTGGGGAGCTATTCGAAAGAGGAACAACCTATCGCTCAAGTAACGCAACCATCATGCTCTCCCAACGTGTTTGAAAAGGTATGTCTAGCAAGTGATTTACCTATCTTTCGATTTGGTCGCAACTTTATTGTTGATGCTTCTATAAGAGAAATTCTCATAAGTAATTTTGAAAGACCAATGACGAAGGGAAATTTACTTGTTAGCAATAAAACTATTATAGAACATATCGGTCAATCTATTGTGCCATTTATAAAGACCGATAGTGACCTATTATTGCAGCCAAAGTTTTCCCATTGCTTTATCAAAATTTCATATCTAATTGGGTAGCTTTGCTTGTTTCTTACTTGGCTTGCACTTGGTCTCAGTTGAGGCATGTGTATTCTAACTATTTTCGTTTCAGAAATTTAAAGCCAAGGTCAAATTCTTTCGAGAAATCCGATGCTAATATAATATCTTATCCAAATACATCGAAGATAGGGTGTAAAACACAATGCATAGCCGAATGGGGAGATTCTAAATCTGAACCATTCCTTTGCTTACTTTCAAAGCCGTTCGCACACCAAGATCGGCTAAAAAACAAAACGTATACCTTCGATTCAAACATGTGCGATGAAATCTTTGATTTGTTGTTGAAAAATAATTACATTAGAATTCGTGATCACCATGTCAAGCCATCGATCCAAGGACGAATTTATTGTAAGTTGCATGATTCATTCAAGCATAGTATTGAGGATTGCAACATGTTTCGTCAAATAATTAAATCAGCCATTGATAAAGGACGATTGAAATTTGTTGAGACACCAAGAGATAACGAGTCTATTCCAATTGGTCCTGATGGTAAAAGGTTTTTGCATCGGCTGATTCAAGGTGATCCATTTAAAGAGAAGGTAAAAACTGCAGGTGATGGGATCAAGCTTTCAAGTAAAGAAGTTGTTAAAGAGCAGAATGAACATAATCTTGAGGGCGAGAATTCCATCGAAGCTACAATGGAGACGCCAAGGACTGGGGGGCAACAAGAAAATCCAAAGACCGGTGCAAGCACAACCACAGAAAACAAAGGCTGACGTAAGCACAAAGGGTAAGAAGCCGAAAGTCACTTTCGCGCAACTATTGTAAAAATATCAGAAGATAAGTGAGGAGAACTGTGCTTATCGACCAACTATTGCAAAAGCATCAAGATTACCCCCTAGGCGCAAATCCAAAGTTCGATATTGGCAAGAAAAGAATATGAATGCAACTTGTTCATATCCTTATTTTGGGCCGCCAATGCCAATGTCGTGGATACCTTCCTATGCTCATGTAGATCCATATCCATCATGGGACAATTATGATACAAAGGAACATTCTCCATCTTATTTTAGACCATCTCACCAATATAATGCAGCTCCGAGAAGATCAATATTTGAACAATCACATGTTGAAGTCCGTTTCAATCATAAGGAATCGGTTCAGAGCTCAAGTGTAACACCCTCGATGCGACTATATCTCCCATGTGTCGAGGCACGACTTAGAGGCATAATCGCATTGAAGGCATATGTCGCAAATTAGGCAATCTTCACCACATCCTATGTAATATATATGTAATAAAAGGGGAGAGATAACATAGTTGGCTTACACTCGCCACGTCAATCAAGTACATAAATAACATTACATCATCCAGACACTCATGGCCCGACTACGGCGCCAAAATAAAAGATAACCCAACATGTGACACGGTCCCGATCACCCCCAACTGGGCACCACTACTGATCATCAGGAAAGGAAACATAGTAACGTTGAGAGTCTTCGTCGAACTCCCACTTGAGCTCAAGCGCGTCTCCTGGAGCGGAATCATCGGGCCCTGCATCTGGTGTAATAGTAATCTGTGAGCCACAGGGACTCAGCAATCTCGCACCCTCGCAATCAAGACTATTTAAGCTTATAGGTAAGGCAAGGTAAATATGTGGAGCTGCAGCAAGCGACTAGCAAATATGGTGGCTAACTTATTCGAAAAAGAGAGCGAGAAGAGGAGGCAAGGCGCGAGCGAGAAACTAGAGCACAACCTGCGTAAACATTACTCCAACACCGTGTCCACTTCCCGGACTCCGCCGAGAAGAGGCCATCACGGTAACACACTCAGTTGATTCATTTTAGTTAAGTTAAGGTTCAAGTTATCTACAACCGGACATTAACAAATTCCCATCTGCCCATAACCGCGGGCACGGCTTTCGAAAGTTCAAATCCCTGCAGGGGGGTCCCAACTTAGCCCATGACAAGCTCTCACGGTCAACGAAGGAATAGACCTCCTCCCAAGACGTTCCGATCAGACTCGGTATCTCGGTTCTTCAAGACACTTCGATAGGTTAAAACAAGACCAGCAACACCGCCCGAATGTGCCGACAAATCCCGATAGGAGCTGCACATATCTCGTTCTCAGGACACACTCAGATAGGTCAAGCTACGAGTAAAACCAACCCTCGAGTTTCCCCGAGGTGGCCCCGCAGGCTGCCTGGTTCGGACCAACACTCAGAGGAGCACTAGCCCGGGGGGTTAAAATAAGATGACCCTCGGGCTCCGGAAACCCAAGGGAAAAGAGGCTAGGTGGCAAATGGTAAAACCAAGGTTGGGCATTGCTGGAAAAGCTTTAATCAAGGCGAACTATCAAGGGGTTCCCATTATAACCCAACCGCGTAAGGAATGCAAAATCTGGGAACATAACACCGATATGACGGAAACTAGGGCGGCAAGAGTGGAACAAAACACTAGGCGAGAGGCCGAGCCTTCCACCCTTTACCAAGTATATAGATGCATTAAGATAACATGGCAATATAATGATATCCCAACAAGTAAATAAATGTTCCAATAAGGAACGGCCTCCAATCTTCACCTACAACTAGCAACGCTATAAGAGGGGCTGAGCAAAGCGGTAACATAGCCAATCAATGGTTTGCTAGGACATGGTGGGTTAGAGGTTTGACATGGCAATTCGGGAGGCTTGAAAGCAAGTGGTAGGCATCGTAGCATTGGCATAGCAAAAGAGCGAGCAAACTAGCATAGCAAAGATAGTAGTGATTTCGAGGGTATGATCATCTTGCCTGCATAGTTGTCAGAGTTGACTGGATCCTCGAAAGCAAACTCAATGGGCTCCTCGTTAGCAAACTCGTCTCTCGGCTCTACCCAAACAAGACAAACAAGCAACAAGGGCACAATCAACCACGTGCAAGGATCAAACAATATGATGCAAAGATGGTATGCTATGCGGGATGCGATGCGGGATGCATATGCAAGATATGACAGGGAAAAGCAAGAACCTGGCCTCAACTTGAAATACAAGTGGTCCACTAGAAAGATGAGAAGAAATCACTTGAAAACGATATAAAGAACGCCAGAATCGGAGTTACGGTTTGAAAATGGCAAGCGATTCAAATATGACATCGGTATGCGATTTACAGCAAGTAGCCATCTAAATGCAGTGAAATGAACATGCTACAACACCCAAACATGACAACAAAATACATGGCAGGGATGCATTCAAGATGCTTAACAAAAGTCTAGCACTGAGCTACGGCCAATTTATCCATTAACAGGTTCAAACAATCATGGCAAAAATGCATATGACAAACAGATTTCAGACTTAGTGAAATTAACACTTGTCTGGAATTTCAGATCAGGTAGCACACTTCGGAGCAACAAAAGTACATGCTACAGGAACTAAACATGGCAAAGTAAAGCATGGCATGGAGCTACTCAAAGAGCTTAACAAAAGTCCCTTAGTGACCTTGAGCCAAAAGGGAGCAGAAAATACAATTGCAAGCATGTGAACATGGCAAAACATAATCAGTTCTCAGACTTAGTGAAAACTGGCACGTGCTGAAACATAACTCAAGTAGGCATGTTTACGAGCTCGATGCACTCACTACGGTGCAAGTCATGACAAGCTAAGCATACACCCATCAAGAATACACAAAATGCAAGATAGACATGGCAAGAACAATAGCATAGCATGCACGGATCAACTACAACATCATCGGCAAAATTGCAAACAAGTTGACAATCTGCCCAGATTCACAAAGTAGCAAAAGTAGAGCTCGATTGACTCAAGCTAGGTTGCTCCATAATTGCAAACAGAGACATGGATGGATAGAGCACTACAAGATTAACAAAACATCCTTACTGATCATCCTCAAAAAGAGGCACGGATCACTAGGAAATAACATGAACATATGGCCATATGAGATAAACAGCTCAAGAACTTAGTGGAAATGCTAAGTCCCTGAAAACAGCATTACCAAGTGCACCACTTTGCAAGCTTGTGCTAGTCACCACACATATCACAAAAATACATGGGTTGCACCTCTGGAAAGATGACAAAACCCTTAACAAAAGATATGAAGAGCATCAGGGCATATCATGCACACATTAATCATGGCAAAAATGACAAAAAGCTAAATGGAGCAGCAGATCTGACAAATATCTCAAGTAGCCCTCTTCTAACAGCATTTCGGGCATCAAGATGAACTCAAATGAAAATGATGCAATGGAATGAAATGATGTACTCTCTGAGATGAACATTTCCATATGCTATATGCCAAAAACGGAGTTACGGATACGGAGATACGATGCTATGAACATGGGCACTTGGACTGCAGACTTAGGAAAAATTCGGGGTCAACCCTAAAATTTCAGATCTGGAACGGGGGCACGCGGATCGAGGTTCGACGCCGCCCTCGCTGGAGTTCTTGCCGGACTTGGCGAGGCACGCCGGCCAGAGGAGAGGAGGACGCCAGGGCGGCGTGGTGCGGTGGCGGCGGAGGGTCTCGGCGGCGCGGGGCGACAAGGAGGGCCTGGGACGGGCAGTGGCGGTGACCTGCGGCGGCGGGGCGACGGGGATCCGGCG
>NC_057797.1:349419183-349428205 GCF_018294505.1 Triticum aestivum | reverse complement strand
TCTTTAAATAGGCATAGGAGGAGCTAGGAGAGTCCAAATGAGGTGCGATTTTCGGCCACGCGATCGTGATCGAACGCCCTAGATGATGGAGAAGGCTTAGGTGGGTTTTGGGCCAAATTGGAGGGGTGTTGGGCTGCAACACACACGAGGCCTTTTCGGTCCCTCGGTTAACCGTTGGAGTATCAAACGAAGTCCAAATGGTACGAGACTTGACAGGCGGTCTACCGGTAGTAAACCAAGGCCACTTGGCAAGTCTCGGTCCAATCCGGAAATGTTTAATCCCCACACACGAAAGAAAGGTAGAAATGACCACCGGAGAAGAACGAAGCGCCGGAACGCAAAACGGACAACGGGGAAAATGCTCGAATGCATGAGATAAACACGTATGCAAATGCAATGCACATGAGGACATGATATGAGATGCATGACAACGACAACAACACATGGAGACAAAAACCCGAACCCGAGAAAATAAAATAACTTAACGCCGGAAAACGGCAAGAGTTGGAGTACAAATTGGGAAAGTTACATCCGGGGTGTTACATCAAGGAAGAAGAAAGAGGTGGTCAAGCAAGTCTACCGTGTTAAAAAAGATGGACGTAAGAGTGCAGCTTCAGATTTGATCTCAAATGAAAAGGAGCCTATTAATGTATTGACATTGGCTACTAAAGGCAGCGAGGCAAGTCAATCAAATGCCAAATCTGAAGAGAAGAAGTTGAGAGTGCACAAGGTAGAACAAGAATTGCCATTGCTTCAAACAAAATCACAGCCAGGGTGCCCACTCGGCTTATAATATTGGCAAAAGAAGAAATTACAAAAACTTAGTGCACAAGAACTTGAAGAAAGGAATATGGCATGGGTTCCCAAAGGAAGTATTCAAAATAAGAATTATGTGCAAGCTTCCATTACAAAGAGTGCGGTAAATGTGAAGAAGGAAAAGAGTGAAAACTATGAAAGACCAAGCCGAAGGTTTCAACATCTTCGGTCCACACATTATCCATTTTCTTCAACAATGTCATTGATGCCTATGCCATGGAATTTCTCATCAGGTATGATTGGTTACCCTCAGTGGGCTTATTTTAAACCACGGATGCAATATGATTTCTATCATCATGAAAGGGTATTACCAAATCATCATATGTTTGATTAGCTTTACTTTTGTTGCTAATCCAAATGGCCGATATATAATTATCGTCCTAAGCACATAAAATGGCCGATGGAGTGTTGACATCGTCCTTAGGAAAGGCATCGTGCAAGTTATTTTTCAGCACACAAGTTTGCTGAAAAACAGGGGGGCATGTGTTGACACCAGATTTTGGCACGGTGAAGAACTTAATTAAGATGGCCTCAAATGGAGAAGTGCTCAAAGTGAGAAAATTATGTATCGTCAAAAGGAAAAACTTTGATATTTGGGACATAGTCATCCGGTCTCATCTCTAAGGCCGAAGTTGTGTTCGAAGTACTGAGATTTTGCATCCAGAACACTTTTCAGCTAATTACACCCGAAGACTGCCCCATATTGAAAAATAATCTACATGAATTGTCTTCGTCTCGTCGAAACGATTGATTTTGATATAAAGATCGTCTCAATTCGAGGTCATATGCAAAAGTTAGAGCCCGCACAGCGCAACCCTCTAGTGAGCAAAAATATGACGCCCGGAACCAGACACATATGTGGGTATGTGTGATGTGCTGCGTGAATAATTAGCTGTCTCGCACAAGCGATTTGACCCTCGAGATGACCTCTGATTAAAAACCGTTCAACATGAAAGTTGTTTGTCTCGTCGAAATGTTCAAGATTTCTTTTGGACTCATTTCAATTTGAGGTCGTTTGCCACCACAAAAAAGACCCGCAAGGTACAGCTAGTTTAAACCGAACAGTTTTGGAAAGTTCGGATAAACCAATCCGAATTTGACTACGGTTTTGGACGTGAATTGATTTAATTTTATTTTAAGGAAAGCCTAGATGAATCTTTTGCTTGTACGTAAAGTCCAGCCGCCTCTTATATATGTTGGGGTGACGGCGGATTGAAACAACACACAATCGAACAAACACATCTACTACTTTTTCGTGTTCATCTACTTTTTATCTCTCCTTTGTATCTTTATTCTCGTTCTTCACTAGTTCTTCATGCTGGAGGGCTGCGGATCCACGAGGCTCTAGGGGCGACCGAATCAAACTGGAGCAGGCCATAGCCGTCGAGAGCCCTGACGGGGTCCCTCTCAGGCAAACGGGGCTTCGGGTCTACAAAAGCATCTGATGGCTGTCCTACGTATCGCGCTGCCGGTCAGATCTCCTTCGACACGAGCTATGGTGCATCACCCCCGGCGTCGAGGGTACACGGTGACATGTTCGTGTGCGAACAGTATCTAAGTGTTCTGGCGCATGCAAGAGGACGGGCCGTTGGCTCCTTCAAGGAGAAGTATTCTCGCAGGGTGGCGCACAATGTGTACGTCGAGTACCTGGAGAAGCTTCAGGATCGTGCCGGCTTGTGATATGAGATGTGGGATGGATGGAACTATATATGTACGCTTGAGTATGCTTAATACTGTTGAACTGTGTACTACTTATGGTTGAACTATGCTTATCTACGTGTACGCTTATTATCTATGTCTGAGTATGTTAATTATTTCGCCAAATTTTGGTAAAATTACAACGGGGAACCAATAAATCAGGATGGAGGTAGTACGTCAATCACACATGCTTCCCAAAATTGAAACCGTGTGTAATGACTTTCATTTTTCCTGCTACGTCAATCACACACGATTCACTATAGCAAATTGCCGCCCCCAGAATTCTTTGTGGGACAAAAAACCCTCACCACCCAATTCAAAAAAGAAAAAGAAAACCCTCGCCATCCCCACGTCACAAAAACTCGCACCCCGCCTGCCACCCACCTCGGCCCCTCCGGTACGTTCCCCATTCACGCCTGCACAAGATCCTCCATGTCTATGCCATGGCACCGCCTATCATGGCGGTAAACACTTAGCTCAAGGCCTACCGCCGCCGCCAGACTGCCGGCAAAGCCCACCGCATTTCGCCACTTCCGCTAGCCGCCGCATATCGCCATCGACTTTCTCGACGCTGCTTGTGGTCGACCCAGCTCCACTTGATTGGGGAATCTGTCGTACTGAGGGTTCTTTCTCATGGACGACAAGGTAACTAATTTAACGAGACATTATCTCATCTCTTATCCCAATTCATCTGCCTCCTTTAATCACCCAGCGGAAATCGCCGTGAAATCATTTTTATTCGAGATGATTTGAGGGTTTTCTTTCATTCATAGAATGTACAGTGCACCAATACTTCATGACTTGGCGACCGCCGCTAGAGATTCCATCTCATCGTACCAGATAACTTGAGGACGCGCACGGTATGTTCAATCTCACCCTAAATTGGTTGGCATGGCCTACTTTCCTGAGCATATTCTAAATATTGCTACATTTGGATAAAAGGTGCCACATGCACCACATACGTCAAAGGGGATTTTTTCCCCTCTTCTTTCTATATTAGGCAAATTAATGATGTATTGTTCTTTCTATTACTCTCATATTTCCATGACATCATGTTTACCCTATCTGTTTAATTATAGACTTTTGTCCTTCAATTTCAACTATTGTACAGCTCTTTCAATTTGGGCCCATATTTGCATGTTACCATTTTTAAAAAAAATCCTACCATTTTCTGCAGGACATCCCTCGCTATGCAACAGATTATGTAGTGCACAATTTTTCCCTTTACATACATCAAGGCTCCACGAATGTCATACTACGCACAAACCAAGGATTTACAATCGTTGCCACTATAAGACTTGATGAACGTCGTGACTCCTATTTTGGCACTGGCTTTTGGAATGAAATTGCAAAGTTTTATGTACTGAAAGCTGGCACTAAAATTGCACTGCACATAGAAGGGCCCGGTCATGAGATATATGCTAACATCCCCGACAAAATCATCTGTCCAGACTTTGTTCGAAGTAAGTTTTCTTTTCAACTATCTGCATATGTTGAGTTACCCAGCAATGTCAAATGAATTGTGTAGTATTTAAGCAACCAATTGCTATGCCCTTATCTTACTATATTCCTACCTAATAACTTCTAGTTACCAATACACTTTTCTATTGCCCTGTTTTAACTAAATATTCCATGTACTCCCATTTCTGTCAGAAAGCGCCGCTGACAAGGAGACTCCAGAGGTGGAGAACGGGGCTGCCAACAAGCGGAGGCCGGGCAAGCTAGAACCGCAAGCGACTCCAGCAGGCCTAGACTTAATCAGCAGCCTCCCCGATGATATGTGGAGAGTCACCATCTCCCCCCTCCCAATCAAATATGGGGCACGGACAACCCTCCTTTCCCGGCGGTGGTGCCCCCTGTGGAACTCCAGCCCTCTTGACATCATCGACACCGACGAGCTCTGCCACGGCTATCGCAAAAGCTTGGATGCATTCTCCAAGATTCTCGACAGTCACCTTGGCCCAACCAAAGGCCTTAGAATGGGCAAGTTTCATTCCAACGGCAAGGACCGAGCCAAGCTTGACGACTGGTTCCGATCCCCTACCCTAGATCAGCTCGAGGAGCTCACTTTTGATGATGGGCATATGCGGTCGCTACCAACGTCCGCACTCCGCCTCGCGCCCACGCTGCGCATCGCCAAGTTCAGGAGCTGCCATTTCCCACCCCTTAATGACGCGCCCGCTCTTATTCTACCATGACTAAAGCACCTCGAGCTCGTCGCCATCTGCCTCTCAAAGGGTGACATGCAGCGCCTGCTCCATGGCTGTACTGCACTCGAGTACCTTCGTCTTCATGCGATCAATGGGTTGAGTACCTTCCACATCACCTCCATGACTCTTAGGACTATTTATGTGTGTTGCTGGTGCGGCAGGAAGACATCACAAAAGGTGGAGCACGATATGGTCGTCCAGGACACACGTGCACTTGAGAGATTACTTGTAGTTGATCAAGAAGGTCCAACAAGAATCCATGTCATTTATGCGCCGAAATTGACAGCGGTGGGCTACTCATCTGACAAATACTCCGAACTTGTTATTGGATCCACACCCATTTAGGTACAACAACCGCGTTCTACCTCTCCTTCTACAAATTGACAGTGGTGGGCTACTCATCTGACAAAATACTCCGAACTTGTTATTGGATCCACACCCGTTCAGGTACAACAACCGCCTTCTACCTCTCCTTCTACAAATTAACATTATTTCTAATTTTGAACATGTTTGTTCGTCTGTCATTCATAATACGATTCCGACAAGCTTGACCCCAAAACTGCGCACCGTGAAGGTCTTGGCACTAGAATCTATCGGGCCCGACTTGGAGCAAGTTGTCAGTTTCCTGAGATGCTTTCCGTGCCTGGAAAAGCTATATATCGAGGTGATGTTCCTTTCCTGTTAAATGTTAACCATAAGGGAGTTCAATTTTGACACCTTTTTCCAAGTTTACAATGAAAATGTACTACGATTTCTGAAGGTTCTTTCGAAGGATTTCAATACATACATGCCCCCCCATATTGGTTGCTTGATCCATATGGTTACAATCAATAAGCATTTCTCCTTTGGATTCATCTGTACTAGTTTTCTTAGGGAACTTTTCATCCACTCCAACCTCTTGTGAAGAAGGCTACATTTTTCTGGAATGTAATCAAATGCCCATGTTAATCATGTCAGATCGAAGATGGCATGTTAGTGCATTTTACATATCCTGCAACCAAATAGCTAGGCATGTAGTAATGTTCAAAACTACATGTAGGCACTAACACGTTTTCTTCTTTTGCAGATAAGATTAGGCCAAGTGGTGGATAATGTGATACAATATAACAATCACGTCGAATGCCTAGATCTGCATCTCTCATAAATTACTTTGAACTCCTACCGAGGGACCTTACCGGAGATTACATTCGCCAGGTTCTTTGTTCTCAGAGCAAGGGTGTTGAAGGAAATGAGGTTTGCCCTACATATATTTCACAAAAATGAATGGTCTGTTAATCAGCTCCTGCGCCTGCGGCGGAATGGAGTAGGCTCCAAAAATACTGAATTTCATTTTGGAACTTCATATGACAGAGTAATCGAAAGTCATCGGGTCAACCCCATACATGACTTCTTAGTGGCTGACCCCTTTGCAAAAATTGTGAGGTTTCGGAGCGAGACTTAGAAGCGGTAATATTAGTTTGAACCTCTCTGATATCCATGTTCAGCGCATCAGCGTGAGCGTTTGCAGCTGATGAGCTGAATTTCATTTCTAATATCAGTTTGAACCTTTTAATCTTTGAATTTGAGCCATATAACTCTGGAATTTGAACTTTGTAACATTTCGAGCTTTTGTGGTACAATAATTGAAATGGCGTCATATGAGACTTGTATATTGCTAGAACTATTTTGACCTTAATATGCAATGGTCTTTGATTTTATTAACCATTGTTGAATCAGTTTACCTTGTCGATCTCATAGCACACGATCTGTATAGCTAACTCGACTACGATCTTCGACATTATTGCACACAGTTGGTTTCTTCCACCATGTGCACTATAGAGCGCAGAATTAATTATCGCACTCGAGTGTCCATCATCACCCTTCTGTGTAATGTTGACCTCATCACCCAAGGGTAAACTTATGACTGAAGTCATTCCACACACTTTGTTTTTACAAAGCTTTTTGCCAATAAACGCCCACGATTTGCCCCTCTTCCAGCCGACGTGTGGCCAAACTAGTCAGGCGGGAAGCTTGCGCGGTAAACAGCGCGGTAGCGCAGGAACAGGCTCTTCGATCCCACGCCTGGGGTGCGGTGTTGTCAAGCGTGCACTGGATTCTGGAATCCTCCGCTATGAACACCATGACAAGAAGTGACGATTACAGGCCGGTGGGCCCCCATTTATTACAGCAGCCATTTAACCTACCCATGTGTCTCTTCAACCTTTCGATCGCGCCCCACCATTGCAAGAAGCACACCCACCACGAGAAATTCTTAGAGGGTATCCCGCGCGGCTCCAATGGCGCTACGAGCGGCTGCCGACGACGAGCAGCAGTTCACCATGTGTGCTGTGGTGGACACCCACGAAAGGTTCATCGACCTCTCGATGGTGTACACCAACGACCCGGTCTGGGCGGAGCACTCCATCCACATCATGGAGCTGTTGCTTGCGGAGGAGAAGTACAAGGTGGTCAGGTTCGACCTCGAGTACACCTGCGCTCGTCCCGGGTCTCGTCCCAAGGTCGTCGTCGCCCAGATGTGCATGCGCCACCACGTCCTCGTCTACCACTACTGCCTGGGCACAAGGCCTTGCAAGCATTTTGCCAGGTTTGTCAACAGCCCCCACTACATGTTCGCTACGGTGGACATCACCAACGATGTAAAGGCGCCCGAGAATTCGGGCATCGCCTGCCTGAATCTTGTCGACATCCAGGGCCAATACAAGATCAGGTGCAGCATGAAGCACGAGAGGTACTCACTGGTTCACCTTGCTGAGGCCATCATCGACCCCTACTATAGAGACATGAAGGATTCATGCAACAAGGAGAAGCGTGCCTGGCACTCGGCCTGGATGGACAAACTGGACAAAGCTCACGTCGTGTACGCGGCCAAGGAGGCGTACACGAGCTACGACATATACACGCGGATCATTGACATGAGGAAGTCCCTCCTTCCCCAAAACGGCCAGGGATCCAGCCGGAAGCAGAGCAATGGCAAGCGTCGTCGCAACAATAAGTAGATGATTAGATCCTTGTTTCTCCTACTTTAGTATGCATGTAATTGCTTTCTTTGGTGTGTGGAAATGTTATGTGTGTAGTCACTTGTGTAATTGTATGCTTAAATTGGTTATGCAATGCTGTCTTTTTAAGTATATATGTTGATGTTGTAGACAGATCATAGATGTTGTGCGGACAAAGAAAATCACATCGCACACGGACTAAACAATGGAGCCCGTTGGTGATGTTTTCATCAATCACTCACAATTGTATACCAGCAATCGTTTGCTCACAGCACACACGGCTTATTAGCAGTAATCGTCAGTGTTGTTATCGGTCTTCGCACACATCTCCGATTACAGACCTGTTTGCCTCGTATCACACACATCTTGTTCATTTGAACCGTTTCTGTTCTCATGTCTCAACGCAAACAGTTCATCCGACTGAACCACATGTCGTATATCGCACACACCTTTGTCTGGCTGACCATTTCTTTTGTGTTTCCTAATCACAAACAGTTCATCTGAGTGAACCATATGTTGTGTATCGCACACGCCACCATCTGGCTACCTGTTTCTTTTGTTCCTCCTCATCGCAAACAGTTCATTGAACTGAACCGTATGCCCTTCATCGCACACGCAACTAAAACCTGAACCGTGTTTGATGCATCCGTCATCACAAACATTTTACACATTTCTAACGATTTTCATACAACACCGTTTGAGATTATGGCATCACACACAGTTTCTCGAAGGGTCTTTGATCATAGTGTCGCGTTAGTAGCATCCTGCAGTAGTGATATCATCCCTTTGACCGATAATGAGGGGTATGTGTTGGCCATGAATGGTTTCCTTCTAGTTCGTGTTAGGGTTGGTCACCGTCACATGTCGCTCAACCAAAGCTCGAGCTCATGCGTTGTCAGGATTCCCTCCCACATGCTCGGATTGCTGGGTTCGACCTACATCATACCATGTGTATCTCGTCCTTAACTACCTTGCCTTCATGGTTGTTGTCTGTATCGAGAGGTAGGCACCACATCTAAATTGTACATTATTCTATGTTGAAAACACACATCACCCCTGCCCAATGTACATAATTTTGGGCCACATGCAAGAGGTCCTGGTTTTGTGGTCCCTCTCGTGCGATTTTTATGATGGTTCAATCTATTGGTCCAAGTGGTTTATCGACAACAACAGCTGTCATTTGACCAAATCATAGATTCATTGGCCCGTCTTATGGTAGGTCATGGCGACATGCATGTATGACCAAAGTATCGATCATTACATGCATCCCCCCCGCTGACACGAAGTGGGAGGTGGTGGGCC